>NC_057748.1:18892393-18921938 GCF_004010195.1 Chiloscyllium plagiosum | reverse complement strand
CTAATTTTGGCGTCATCTGCAAACCTACTAACTGTACCTCTTATGCTCGCATCTAAATCATTTATGTAAATGAGAAAAAGTAGAGGACCCAGCACCGATCCTTGTGGCACTCCACTAGTCACAGACCTGCAGTCTGAAAAACAACCCTTCACCACCACCCTCTGTCTTCTACCTTTGAGCCAGTTCTGTATCCAAATGGCTAGTTCTCCCTGCATTCCATGAAATCTAACCTTGCTAATCAGTCTCCCAAGGGGAATTTTGTCGAACGCCTTACTGAAGTCCATATAGATCACATCTACTGCTCTGCCCTCATCAATCCTCTTTGTTACTTCTTCAAAAAACTCAATCAAGTTTGTGAGACATGATTTCCCTACCCACAAAGCCATGTTGACTATCCCGAATCAGTCCTTGCCTTTCCAAATACATTTACATTCTGTCTCTCAGGATTCCCTCCAACAACTTGCCCACCACCAAGTTCAGGCTCACCAGTCTATAGTTCCCTGGCTTGTCTTTACCGCCCTTCTTAAACAGTGGCACCACGTTTGCCAACCTCCAGTCTTCCGGCACCTCACCTGTGACTATCGATGATACAAATATCTCATAAAGAAAAATAAAATTAACAATAAACAAATAAATAATACAACTCAGTGTAGCAAAATATTAGTTCTCTATCTTCGAGAGCATTAACCAATACACATTCATGAATTCTCAATTCTTCCTCTCTGGATACCAGCTTTGTAGACAAGATCATCATGGCGATATAAAAGCCCTTATTAGAGTGGCAGATAAGTCTGTTTCTAGGGAATCCAAAAAGGGCTCTCATCTCTTATAAAAAAACCTCTGTTTTTTGGTGCACCATACTTGTGAGAAAGTCCAAAGGACTAACCTACACCAACCCAACAGACCTGGAGGATTTTCAGACACCCAACAGAACAGAATTTTTTTCTCGCACAAAAAGTACAGATTTTAAAAGGTTTATTCCTATGTGCATCTGTGGGGTACCCTGGGCAGGCCCAGGAGAAGAAAGACCGGGTCTATCTCCAAATTCAGTCCCTAAGATTCTCTCAGTCTTGCCTACAACAGCACTCCAATATGTGCGAAGCCTGAGTCAGGACCACAAACAATGAGCAAGAATGACTGTAGCCATTCTACATTTGAAATGGGTGACACGGTGGCTCAATGGTTAGCAATGCTGCCTCATAGCGCCAGGGACCTGCGTTCGATTCCAGCCTCAGGCGACTGCCTGTGTGGAGTTTGCACATTCTCCCCGTATCTGTGTGGGTTTCCTCCAGGTGTTCTGGTTTATGCCCACAGTTCAAAGATGTGCAGGTCAGGTGAATTGGCCATGCTAAATTGCCCATTGTGTTACGTGCGTTAGTCAGAAGGAAATGGGTCTGGGTGGGTCTTCGGAGGGTTGGTGTGGACTTGTTGGGCCGAAGGGCCTGTTTCCACACTGTAGGGAATCTAATCTAAAAAAACATATTGAGAACACTCTCACTTTGAATTTCAAGGGGCGATCTGGAGCGAAATGGACCCTAAGAAGAATCTTCAACTGCATGGCATGGGTCCTAATACAGATAGAGATCCTTCTTGCATTTTCCCAAATATACTCTCATGTCTCAGAGGAGATCTCAAACCCCAACTCTCTCTCCCAGACTTCACAGAACCGCTCAGTATCATCCGAGGGGTCACTCTCTAGCAAATGATAAAGGATGCTAACAGCAAGCGTGTTCTTAGCACTGAGCACCCTCTTCTCTATGTCAGACCTATTAAGAGTCGGGTAAAAGTGTGGTTCTTTTTTGAATAAAATTTCTGATCTGAAAAAAGCGGAAGAGGTCTCTTCTAGATAGTCGTACTTAAGAGTTATTTGCTCAAAGGACGTCATTGCTTCTCCCCCAAATAAGTCACCCAAGGAAGACAAACCCCTAGCTGCCCATACTTTAAATCCAGAATCCATTATTCCTGGCTGAAAATTTGATATACCAATTATAGGGGTGAGAAATTAGGTTTTAGCTATATTGCCCTCACTCTGTCACATTGTTCTCCGTGCTTTAACAGTATTGATAATTATTGGGTTATGACAATACTCCGTAACTGCCCTTATTTTGTCGAAGACCAACAAACTAATAAGGGGGCACTTTGCCTGAGAAGCTTCAATAACCATTTTGATGCTTGGTCCCTGCATGCCCAGTCACTTGCATAAGACAAAAGAGAGTGTTTAATATCTGGGAGATCTACTCCCCCCAGTCTGTGGGATAGTTGCAATTTGAGGAGAAAGTGAGGTCTGCAGATGCTGGAGATCAAAGTTGAAACTTTATTGCTGGAACAGCACAGCAGGTCAGGCAGCATCCAGGGAACAGGAGATTCGACGTTTCGGGCACAGGCCCTTCTTCAGATTCCTGAAGAAGGGCCTGTGCCCGAAACGTCGAATCTCCTGTTCCCTGGATGCTGCCTGACCTGCTGTGCTGTTCCAGCAATAAAGTTTCAACTAGTTGCAATTTGGTCAACTTGGTAAGGAGCTGCTTATGGTTCCAGATAAAGGAGCTGAACCAGCCATTAAGTCTCCTGAATAGCTGTCTGGGAAAGATAAAAAGAAGCATTTGCATGGGGTATAGCAAACGAGGGGGTTACGAATATACCTAAACAGATGGCCTCTGCCTGTGGTTCAATCATCAATGTGAACAACAATGGTGAAGGAGGACAACCTTGTCGACTGCCCTAAAAATATTAAAATTATTGGATTGCACACTGTAGGGAATCTAATCTAAAAAAACATATTGAGAACACTCTCACTTTGAATTGGTGAGAACTGTGGCCTGAGGATCACTATTAAGGACCCTTACCCACTTAATAAAAGCTTCGCCTAGGCCAAACCATTCTAAAGTATAGAAGAGATACAGCCACTCAACCTGATCAAGTACCTTCTCTGCATCTAGGGAGATCATTACTCCGTGTACAAATTGTTGTTAACAGGCTTGAATCATGTGACATAATCTCCTAACATTGTTTGAAGATCTGTGGAGAGAGTGAAGACTGCGGATGCAGGAGATTGGAGTCGAGAGTGTGGTGCTGGAAAAGCACATCTGGTCAGGCAGCATCCGAGGAGCAGGAGAATCAACGTTTTGGGCATAAGCCCTTCATTAGGAAGGTCTGAAGATTTGAAGATCTGTGGCCTTTTATAAAGCCTGTCTGGTTCTTTTTGACAATGGAAGGCAGCACAGCCTCCAACCTTAATGCAAGGTCTTAGACAGAATTTTGAAGTCAACATTTAAAAGTGAAATGGGCCGAAAAGAAGCGTAATCCTTGGGGTCTTCCTTTTCTTAAGAATAAGAGAGATATTAACCTCTCTTAAGGATGCTGGGAGGTGGTCATGGCTGTACAAGTGGTTGAACATGTTAAACATTGGCCCTGACAATATGTTTATAATTCTTCATAAAATTCACTCAGAAGATCGTCAGGACCGGCTCTGAAGCTGTTTCACAGCCTCCTGCATCTCCTGTACTGACAAAGAGGAGTTAAGGCAAGACGCTTGTTCAGGGCTATCCCTGGAGGCTCTAAGTTCTTAAAAAAAAAGACTGTCTTAACCCATCTTTCCTCGCAATGCTCAATCTGATATAATTCGGAGTAAAATCTCCGAAATGCCCCATTGATCTTTTTAGAATCACAAGTAAGGGTCCCAGTCCCTTCACTGATTGAGGTGATAGTGTGGGGGGCATTCTTTTTCCTGGCAAGATACACTAAATACTTGCCTGGTCTATCACCATGCTCAAATAACCTTTGTTTTGCAAAAGCAAGTTCCTTTCTGGCTGTCTGTGCGAGTATGGAACTCCATGTAGACCGAAGTGCTGTGATCCTCTGTAGCTTAGCCACCGAGATCCTTTCAAAGTATGCCCTCTTGGCTGCCCTCAACTCTGCCTTGAGCAAATGCTGCTGCTCTTCCTTCTGCCACTTCCTACTGGCAGAGTAAGAAATAATTATCCCCGGCATAAGCCTTAGCAGTTTCCCAAAGATGGATGGATTATTGGCTGAATCTGAATTAATGAATAAGAAAGATCTGAATCCATTAGAGAAATACTCAATGAACTTACTGTCTTTAAAAATAAAGGGATCCATTTGCCAGTGTCTCGACCCTGTTATATTGCCCCTAACCTTAACCAATACATACACTGATGGTAATTAAACACTAAAACCGGGCTTGAACTGCTCTTAAATACGCATTCAGCCATCACAACCTCCTTCATCATTCCCTCCAGCTTGAGCCGCATCCCAGACACAAGCAAAAAAAGAGAGCAAATAATAATGCTAACAAAGAAAAAATTAAAAGTAAGTACTCCACCCACCCCCAACTATAATTTAACATTGGTAAGTATTAAAAAAATCCAAAAAACTTTGTTTAAGAGAAAAAAACATGCTTGTCTATACACATTAAACCATCCAGCTGACTTCAGTGTGTCCACAACATTTCTTGCTCTCCCTGGAGAGTCAAATGAGTGCATGGATCCATTAGAAACAATACGGAGCACTACTGGATACCTTAGGGAATACTGAATACTGAGTTCTTTTAGCCTTCTCTCGATATCATCAAAAGACTTCCTTTTCCGAATCACTGCCGCTGAATAATCCTGGAAGAACATAATCCTGAAGCTCTCCTAAATTAAAGCATCCGTCCCCTGGGTTCTGGATGCATCCACAACTCTTTGTTTGTCCCCGTAACTATGGAACTGCATAAGGACAGGGCGAGGCCACTGGCCTGAACCTGACCCTTGCACACTGTAACCCAATGAGCTCTCTCAATCTTCACCTGCCCTGCTGCAGCTTCCATTTGAAGGAATAGCAGCAACCAGCTCTCAGAAAAAAAACTCACTGGCTGATCGCCTTCCGTCCCCTCTGGCAGACCAACAATGTGAATATTCTTCCGCCTCCTCCTGTTCTTGAAGTTGTTGACTTGTTCGGCTAAAGTACGAATCTGTTTTTCAAGGCCTTGGATCCCTCCTTCAAAGAATCACACACAGTCTATGCCTCCGTGGTTCGGTACACGACCTCATCCATTCTTTTACCAAGGCCTTTAAGTTGCTGCTTATGTTTTTGAAGCACAGCTGAATGCGGGTCCAGTCTACTTTTGAACGTTTCTTTGATCGTAGTTTTGATTGTGGCTTTGATCTTCGACAACTTTGCAAACTCCTAGACCAGGGCCTGGTAAGTAATCAGGTCCTTAGAGGTAGTGGAGGGAGTCACAGCCGAGCCTGCAGGTGTGTTCAATGCTTCTGGCAGGAGTTCTCAGTGTTAGGACATTTTCGATCCTTTGCCATGCTTTGTCATCTCCAGGAGAAAGTGAGGTCTGCAGATGCTGGAGATCAGAGCTGGAAATGTGTTGCTGGAAAAGCGCAGCAGGTCAGGCAGCATCCAGGGAACAGGAGAATCGACGTTTCGGGCATAAGCCCTTCTTCAGGCCCTTTGTCATCTCCACTCAACAAAACACGGTAAGTAACGATTCTATAGCTCTTTTAGAGTTGGATTTTAAGTAGATAACTTAGGTGGAGTGGGCAGAGCACTACTTTGCCTGTGCTGTGATGCAGAGCTCAGCAAAGCAGACTATTCAGATCGCTGCCATTGGATTCCCCCAAAATATAAACTTTAATTTGAATTCTGACAATAATGTAATAATTTAATATGGTCCATATTATTTGACATAAATCTTTTGGCGTTATTATATGTCCAAAAATGAGTAACATTGACAGTTACCATTGATATAACAAGTATAACATGAATAGCTAAAAATATATTTTACACTACATTTTTCAAATTATATTCAGATCATGCATTATTCAACACTGAATTAATTACTTTTATTCCCTTCTGCTTTTGATTCATAAGTTCCCAAACTGACCAAGCTCCCTAACTTTCCAGATCAAAGGTCTTTCTCAAGGAGTTCTTTCAAGGCCTTCCTTCCAGTAAATGAGCAAGGAAACCTTCTCTGCTCATATGTAGCCTCAGACAATCCTTTCCATTAACTTGCTACCAATTAATTAAAATCTTGTGAAATAGATGCATTTGAATGTTTAATCTGACGACTGGTTTAATGTAAGTTTTAATTCAACAATAACTGAAAGGTAATTGACTAAAACATTCTTAATGAATAGGCAAGAGTTAAAGGTTACTATTCATACATATAGACTCACAAACACTTAGCACTGGCCTATACCTGTGTTTACCTATTATTTACTTATCTATGCTATTTAACTGTGTGATCTGCCTGTATTGCTCGCAATAAAAAGCTTTTCATTGTGCCTTGGTACACGTGACAATAAATTCAATTCAATTCAATTTAATATCTGACTTACCTTCCAGAACCCGTACATCTGTTGTGGCTTACCTTTGGAAGGCTGTGCATTGTTTTCTATTGTGAACTTTTGTAATATTTGCAACAGTAGCGGTCGAAGTAGGTCAGAAGTCAGAACAATATTGCCACTACTCCTCAGGAAAAATTTCAGTGTCACCAATGCTTTGTAAGCCAATTCCATTTCTTCAATGTGGACCATATCCTATCATAAAAGATATAATGTAATGATTTGAACTGAATACTTGTTGTAACTTGAAAAATTGTGACATGTTTTTCTCAATCCAATCTTCTATATAATTTCAATGAAAAGCATTAATGTTGAATCTTAGTGAATCATTCATGGATAGGCACAGTGGATTAAATCTTGTATGCTATGTCATAATTACAGCAATGTACAAAATATCCAGCTTGTGTTGCAATGTAAAAACTCTTACCAATTAGATTAGTTGCTCTCAGACATCATTGAATTGAGTCACTTATGATTATATATTCAGGACATAATTTGTACCATTGGTACTAAAGAAAGCAATATGCAGATTTTAATGTGTTTGACAGAGATCCCACCCAGTTGTTATAAAACTGGTGATAATCCTGTGCTCTTTCTCCCTAGCAGTTCCTATGGACTTAGCTCGACACTGTTGGGCTTCCCACGCTCCAGTAAGTCAGTAATCTCACCTAAGAACTGCTAGTCAGAGCAGCTAAAATGATTGTAACAAAATCAGCCAGCTGGACCTCATAGAATATCAGTTCCTTGATTGGACCAGATTAACAGTTTCAATCAGGGAGCCCTGGCTGACAGATAAAAAGAGGAGGGTCAGAGATTCTGGTACTCTGGTAGCTGACTCTGAAGAGCCAACACTATAGGCAAGGGCTGTTCATGTGTAAATAAAGGGTGACTTAGTGATGGGATACAGGCTTCTGTGGAGTTATTTCACTGGCGGCGAGAGTAAAACACCATCCTGAAGAAAACCGCATCTAACAGTTGTCTAAGTATTGGGATAAGCAATTCTAACATCATGCCTTTGTTTGAGAAGCTTGACTCATTCAACCCTACTATCTAAGACTCGGCCTATTATGTGAAAAGATTTTGTTATTCTTTCCAGGCAAATGGCATTGTGACAGATGAAAAGCAATAAGCGATTCCCCTGAAAGCAATGCAGCCACAGCCTTTTCAATTATTAGGAGGCTAACTTTCCCTAAGGTACCAAATACTAAAACCTTTCAAGAATTGATGGACATAGTTAAGGAATATTACGACCCAAGCATCCTCTAATTTACTCTCATATTTACTCTGCAATCTGAGAACTGAGGACTCCATATTGGGATTTTTGACTGCTGACAGAAGACAATGACGACTGGTTTAACCTTTAATGGATGTTTAGAGACAGTTTGGTATGTGGGATTAATGTATAACCATGCAAAAGTGCCCAGTAGCTAAAGCCCAATTGGACTTCAAACAGACACTGCAACTGGCTTGATCATTGGAAAATGTGGCAAGAGTTCCAGGGTATTCCAATGGATACCTTTGCCAGTCTGACTGAGCTTGGGAAACACCACTTGAGTAAAGGCAATTGCATGGTCTCACTCAGGACATATCCTGTTCAGAGGGACTCTAGGTCAGCACACAGCAAAGCCCCAAAACAAAGCCAAGATTTAATGAAAGTTAAAATTTTCTTCAGGATCCTGGCTGATAAACAATCATAGTTGCATCTGGTATGTGGACTCGAGACAGCCAAAGAATCCTACTAGACTTAAATGAGTAAGATAATTCTGGTATCCAAGGAGAGTTTCCAGAGAATTCATATCCTGGAAAGTCTGAGTAAGAGAAATCATAGCCTAGTATCCAGGAGAGTGCGTACCCTAGAAAGTCCACTTACATCTGGTTTGGAACAGTTAAATTGCTTAGCTACATCCAAGTCAGAACCAACCAAAATAAACATCTGGCTAAATGGTCATTTGGTTCTAATGGCGGTCAATATCAAGTGTGTTTGCACAAGACCTTGGCTAGGCCAAGAACATATACCAGGGAACCTTTATAGATTAAAGCTACAACTTCAGTTCTGGTCTAGTATGAACAGTAGCTGGTGCAATTACCATTGATTGTAGTAAAAGACTTGAGCCTGAGCTTGATGGGGCAAAATTGGTTGAGAGAGGTTCACCATGATTGGCTCAACATTTTTCAATTAGGAAATGGCTGCTTAAGTGCAGTCCTAATTAAATACCTGGAAGTCTTTCAGGAAGGTGTGGGGACAATCAAAGGAGCCATGGCCATCCTGCATGTTGACCAGGAAGTAATTCTATGATTCTGCAAGGCCCACTCAGTGTCATTTGCCTCACTAGCAAAAGTAGAGGCAGTGAGCAGAAGGCTGAGAAGTAAAGGTATTATCAAACCAGTCCAAATTGTGGAATGGGCAGCATAGGTCAAACCAATTTTGAAGCCCGACAGGTCGGTTCGCTTTTTTGCAGATCTTAAACAAATGATAAAACTATCTTTTGCAACTGGATAAATATTTAATCAATTGGATAGAGGATTTACATGAAAAGCTGACCATGGGGCTTTCCTTCATGAAGCTGGACATGAGCCACACTTACTTGCAATTGTATCTAGACTAGGATTCCCATAAGTATGCTACAAATAATACCCATAAGGGCTTGTACCAATATATGAGCCTGGTGTTCAGTGTATTGTCAGCCTGTTCAATTTTGCAGCAGACGATGGAGAACATTTTGCAAGGTCTACCTCAGGTTGCCATTTATCTAGGTGACATTCTAATAACATGGTAAACTCATAAAGAATGTATAGAGAACTTACTTATAGTCCTAAATCATTTTTCCAAGGCGGTTGTAAGTCTTAGAAAGGAAAAAGGTGTTCCAGGCCCACAAGTGGCCTACTTGGGCTATCGTCAACAAGATCAGGTTACACCCGTTGGAAGATAAAGTGAGAGCGATCATAGGTGCCACAGTTCCCATATTTGTACTGGAGTTTAGGTTTATCCTTTGGCTGGTAAATTATTTTGGAAAGTTCATACATAACTTGGCCTCCATCCTGGTACTTCTGTATCAATTCCTAAAAAATAGTTGTGTAGCTAAGCCATAGCCTTCGGGGAAGTGAAGAAAAATCCTCTCCGGTGTTAGCACACTATGATCCCAAGCGAGATTTGGTATTGACATGTGATGCCTCCCTATATGGCATTGGTGGTATCACCTCATAATTGGCCCAATGGAGAGGAACGCCCAATAGCATATGCATCCAGGACTTTAGCTAATGCCGAGTATAAATTCGCACAGATGGAGAAAAAAGGATTGGTGGTCATAGTCGAAGTCAGGACGTTCCACTAATACCTTGAAAACTCGTGATTGACATGGACCACAAACTCCGGTTTGGCCTGCTTGAAGAGGGCAAGGCAGTGCCATCCATAGCTTTAGTCCCGCATTCAGCAGTGGGCTCTAATACGACGTGCTTCTAATTATAAGTTAGAATACAGTCCAGGAGGATGCATTAAACCACCTGCAGATGCATTGAACCACCTCTCATTAGCAGATACACCAGTGGTGGTACCCCAACGGAACAGTCTGTAACAATATTAAATTTCCTGGACGTGCTCTCAATATCAGCTGACAATATCAGAGTTCGGCCAGAAGTTATTGATGGTGACCAGGACTGGACAAAGACATGGCCATGTTGGTGGACAGTGCTCAGAGTGCCAATAAGGACAAAACTTACAGCAGCAACTCCCCCACATCGCTGGAAATGGCCGGGTAAACCTTAGGCTTAACTGCATGTCTATTATGCAGGTCCTCTCATGGGCTCAATGTTTTTAGTCATTGTACACACCCATGTAAAGTGGTTGAAGGTGCATAAGGTCCATTTGTCAAACATGGGAACAATAACAGAAAAACTGCATACATCTTTTTCAACACATGGAGTCCGGAAAGTATTGGTCACAGATAATGGGCCATCATTTACCAGTAGAGTGAGATAGTGAGAGAGAGAGAGAGAGAGAGAGAGAGAGAGAAGTGTGCCCTGCCCCTAGGAACAGTCAGAAAGGCTACTGGAACCTGTGGGTTTATCCTCTCCATCAAGCATGGATGAGTCATCTGAATTAGAGATGTAGCTACCTCAACACCTTTGCTGCCTGAAGAGGAATGCAATTCTGACTACTAGCGCAAGAGGTAAGTTTCTATACATTACACATCACCTGCATCGGAAGCCAAGTCAAAGGAACCAGATCCAGTGCTAAAATGTCTTATAAGGCTGTGCAAGAAAAAGCACCGGCCTTTGTCCTCAGACTCAGAGAGGGAGGGATGTAATGTGATTGTAATGGGGTCAGCCAGTTGGACCTCATAGTATTTGAGTTCGCTGATTGGGTCTCATCAGGGAGCCCTGCCTTAAAGATAAAAAGAGGAGGGACAGAAATTCTAGCACTCTGACAGCGGACTCTGAAGAGGCAATATGAAAGGTAAGGACTGTTCATGTGTAAATAAAGGGTGACTTGGCGACAGGATACTGGCCTCTGTGGAGTTACTTCAGCAGCCATTGTGGCTATTGAACACACTTGGGGTTACCTTGAGGATCACCCATGGATCTTTAAAAAGACATATGGTGGTTCCCCTTATAGGCTGCAGATAAACCTAGCAGGATTTGATTTGATTTATTATTGTTACATGTACCCACATATAGGGGAAAAGTTTTGTTTTGTGTGCAGTATAAGCAGATCATATTTTACGAGCATCATAGGATTAAACAGAGCAGGGCATTCAAAGATAGCCAGATCAACATTAGATTTGAAATCTGAGAGGTTCATTCAGAAGTCTAATAACAGCGGGCAAGAAGCTGTTTTTAAACCTGTGGTCAAGTGACTTTCTCCAAATCTTGAGTCTCACCATCCTGCACCCAGATTCCACTGCTTCATGGAGGTCATGCCAATATACCTAAGGATCTATAGACCAAGAATCAGCCTATTTAGTTACATGAGGATGCTAGGTAGTTGTTATCCTTGAATCAAGGGACAATAGATGACAAACAATAAGGAACAATTTTATGGAGTAGTATTGGTAAGCTCCTCACACTCACTTCTACTGAAGCCACCAGTGCAATGACAGACAACAGTATGCAGCAGGATAGCTCAAGGACCGACAGAGAAGACTCAAGGACTGTCATTAAGAGCTTATGGGTTCTTGGACGTGGAACTGGAAATCCTGATTGAGCAGACTGGAGTAAGGAAGGAGCTCTGTGATGGTAAAGGTTCACAAGTAGAATTGCCTTTCTGATCTCACTGTGAGTTAATGTGATTTTAGTTCCTATCTGATATTGGATTTGTCCAGAAATCATAATCCTGATTGTAACTCAGTTACACTTACATCTGAATATTCAGGCACGCAAAAACAAACAAGGGATTCTGTGGCAGTGTAATTTATTATACCAAACATTAGTTTTAAGCTTGTGGCCATGTAAAAGTATTTTTAATTTTCACCTAATTAGCAGTAATTACATGGAATATTATTTACCAGCAGAATAAGGAGTACATTGGGATTTCCTTGGATAATAGTCATCATGCAATTGGCGTCACTCTGCAGATTAGGAACCAGATTTTCATCCTCAAAACAGCTGATATCAACATGAGCAAACCAGCACTTCAAGACAAAGTGACCAAATCTATCTGTCAACTCTGGGTAGTGGAAAAAGAACATCAGCACTAGAGGGTGGCAACTATATACAGAGGAGAAATTGGATATGCCATCCAGGAGATTACAAATGGAGTTCAATGACACCTAAAAGATATAGAAAATAGATTAGAATTATTTGATAATTTATGTATCTCAAATAATGAATTTCCATTTATCATACTGCACAACTATGTTAGATTATTAATTTAGCATCCCACTAAGGACAGTTTTATTTGGTAGGATCGTTCAGTAAGAACACTGTTCAATCTGCCAAATTCATTTTGCAGTGGACTCCTATATTTGGCAGATTATGTTGTATTTTGTCTGTCATCCTGGACTAGGTTGAACCCGGCTTCTAAAGCTGAAACAGCATGTTAATTCAATTCAATACCCAGATAATGTTTTTTACAATAATGGAGGGATTTTAGCAACAAAACAAGAACATTTTAGTTTCAAGAAGAGACAAAAGTTTGTTCAGAATCTTGACCCAAATTCTTCTCCATCCTGTCTGCTAATTGGCCAAGAGCTTTTTCGTTATTAGACTTTTCAAATGTGGCTATCGTTAGAATCTTTGCTGATTTTTCAGAGAAGGAAATAAGAAAGAAGGATAAATCCTACTATTAGATTTAAAAAGTTCAGAGACATTAGCGAATTCAGTCACCGTACTTTCATATCTGGAGAAAAACCAACAGACTTTACAAAGATACTCTTAGATGTATCACATTAGCCAAACATGACTTGGATGTAGATTATGCAGATCCAATAAAACAAAACCCATATCAATTAAACCCAGAGAAACAAGCCAAAGTAACAAAAGAAATGTAATACATGTTGGGGAATCAACTGATTGAACCAAGTCAGAGAAATTTGAGTTCTCCTGTCCTATTGGTTTCTAAACCAGATAATTCAATTAGATTGTGAGTAGTCTATGGGAAAGTAAATACAGATTCATACCCTGTTCCCAGACTACTGCATAGATAGGGAGCAGTAAGACATTCTTCTCTAAAATTGGCTTGTTAAAAGGATACTGGCAAGTACAATTGAAGAGAGCTAACAAAATGTCACATTTGTCACATGTGGAGGATTGTACCAATGGCAGGTGATGGTATTAGGATTTAAGAGCGCCTCAGGCACATCTCAATTATTAATGAACAGTCATAGCTGAAGTGTATAACTGTGTAGTTTACTTGGATAATAGTGTAGTACAATCTAGCAAAAAGTGAATTTGCAAAAGCCAAGGTGATACACTTGAGACATGCTCCAATACTTGCAAGTTTATGTTTGACATGGGAACTTTGAAACTGTGGTTTTTGATGAAAATTTTAAAATAGGCCTGACAGGTTGGTCAGATTGAGTTTAAATCTGCAGCCATTTAACATAAAAAATGTGCATATATTCAGGAAAGAAAATGAAATTGCTGATGCCTTATCCTGAATGTAAAATATTATAAATTTGAAAGCATGATCAAGAAGTTGAATGCGATTAAGAATCTAGTGGAGGAAGAATGAACAGCTGTCAGTTTTGTGTTTTGTTTGTCATTTAAGTGTTACTAGTCTTGTCACAGTTAAAATTCACACAACACCAGGTTATAGTCCAACAAGTTTATTTAGAAGCACTAGCTTTCGTGGCACTGCCTCTTCATCAGGTGGTTGTGGAACAGGACCATAAGACACAGAATTTATAGCAAAAAAGTGTCATGGAGCTGTAATGATATATTAAACAAATTTAGATTAAGTCTTTCATCTTTTAGAATGGGATGTACTAGTTTTGGCTCTTTAATATGTAAATCCCAGAACTCCTTTTAAGTTACATTCTCATAAATTCATGTAAGATTCTGTAAGTCCCACTTTCGAAATAGAACCAGTCTGACTCAACATCGGGACACAGACAGACTTTAACCTCACACCTTTAATGTATTCTCTGAGCTGAGATGGTATCTATTGTTAGAAAAGCTGAAGCAGCGCCTCAAAAGCTGCTGCTTCCAAATAACCTGGTGTTTTGTGGTTTTTAATTTTGTCCACCCCAGTCCAACGCTGGCACCTCCAAATCATAACTTTGTTATAAAATCCATTTTTTTTTAGAAAACAGTATTTCTTGTTTTGAGGGTGAAGGCATTTCAGAGCCCTTGCTAATTTTTCATTTTATTGCTTAATCAATTTTGGTTTGCAGCAATGAACTGGGAACTGTGAACTATAGTCAACCTTTGGACTGTGGTAACAATTTATGCAAAAAGGAAAACAGACTGAACAAGCTTTTGTTTATTTGAAAGGTCAGGCCAGAAAATTAATAGCAAACTGATTCCTGATCAAAAGATTCTGCTGATGCTTCATCACCAGGGAAGAGCATTATGTTTAAACAGATAGCAGAAGTTGACTATTAACAAGGTCAGTATCTTGGAACAGGTTCCAACAAGATTTGAAAAGATGTTATGCTTAAGCAGATGGTTGATGCTGAATGGTAAATGGAGCCTTGTGGAGGATATAGTCAGTCTGTTGGAAGTGTAAAGGGTTTGAACTGGGTTTTGCACTGTGTTTTCTGTGGAAAGGTATTCTGGTTGTTGATGCCACAGCATGAAGATCTGAAAGTGCTCTGCCTAACCTCCCATTAGCAGCTATTAAAAACTTTGATCATAGAAAATTAAGACAAGTACTATATTACTGCCTTCATCTGAGCAACCTGTAATCAACATCTTCAGAAAACCAACCAAGAAATCACAATGTATGGCTGTGGAACAACACATCATGGAAACCACTCAAGTAATCTGGCCAGTTTTGTTATTTTATTTATCCTGTAATTGTGTTTGTTTGTGGGTTTTTTTGGGAATGGGGCTGAAAACAAAGGCTTTTAAGTTTAAAGCATAGACTAATTAGATTGTTATTGTTTAATTTTGCTATATTAAAGATATAAGCTACAATCAAAAATTGATTATTCACAAAATCTGGAACTGATTATTCAGAAATCTGGTTAGGAACCATTAAGGTTAGTTTTGAGGGTCTTGAAGGTTTTAATTTTATTGTATTGTGAACACAGAAGTGGAAAGGCTGATTTGGTTCAGCTGACTGTCTCCATGATTAGGCAAGCAGGGGGATGGAAGAATGCGGTGAGTGAGGCAGCATAAGGAGGTGGCAAAGTCAACATTTCGGGCATAACCCTTCTTCAGGTCCTGAAATTATACCCGAAACGTTGACTTCTCCACTGCCTGATGCTGCCTGGCTTGCTATGTTCTTCCAGCCTGCTACTTGTCTACTTTGGATTCCAGCATGTGCAGTTTGGCATGCCTGTCTGGGATTGGGAATTCCCATACTCTAAACTCCTCCCACAATCCTAACAATCTTTAAAATGCCTCAGAATTATTTCTCAACATCACCTCCTAAGGCCTCCTACTCAACCTACCAATCCTCTCCCCAAAAAGAAAGACTGGAGCCTTAGCGTTTGTTCTCAGTCCCCTGATTCCACTCGCACAAAACCTCAATTCTCAACTTTCCTCCCAAGCCTCCAATTTCATATTTGCACCCTGCCTAGCTAAAGGCCTCCAATCTTCTGTTACTTCCTTAAACCAAGACTGCTCACCTCCACCCTCCACCCATTTCCCAGTAACCTCAGTATCAGCAGTGACCCCATCAGGTTAGATTCCAGGTAGGGAACCAGTTGGTGACACAGTAAACTTTCTGATAGAGTCATAGTCAAGACAGAGTTAAAACTCTACAGGATACAGAGGTATCCTAATCTCTAAGCTCATGTGCCTGACTGACACTCCCCTCTCCACCAGGTGTGTTGATTTAAGCTGAAATTCAGGCCAATAGATGCTCTGCAATTGAAAATATTAAACTTAGAGAAGAACCAATTTTTGTATACTAAAGGTATTAAGAGACATGGAGAAAATAAGGAAAGATGAGGTAAAACTGCCATGGTCATATCCAATGGCAGGGGTGTTTTTAGCACCAAATAACCAATCTTGTTCCTATTTTGTATCTTCTCATTATCAGTGTTGCTCCAAACACCATTGGCATTTCCTCACTTAATTGACATTAAACAGCGATAGTTGATTAAAAGAGGAAGAACCAAGTTAAAAATCACTATACTGGCATACTGTACAACAACATTTTACTATGATGTTTTAAAAAGCAAACAGCTGCTTTTCAAAGGTGACTAACAACCAACTGTCCAGACATTCTATTGAAAAAGAAAGTGTAAATTGAGATTTGGAGCTGCATGTGGAAGACAAACAGACAATTAAATGCATGTGAATTACAGTTTGTACCATAATGGAAACATAAGCCAATGGGATACAAAGGAGTGGGTACAAATGGTTCAGCAGTAAAGACATCGGCATCATTCCTTCAATTTAAAATTCTCATGTTTGTGTTTGAATCCCTATACTGTTTTCTAACTTTGACTGTTTCATGCAATGTCCTCTTCTTTAGCCCCATCTTTGATGGCTGTATCTTCACCTGCCTAGGCCCACACTGCATAGTTAATTTTCTATGAAACACTTTAACTATATCACATTCCATCCTTCAAATGGCTCCTTAAATTCCACTTATATGAATAAGCTTTAGTCACTCTACATAATATCTTCTGCTTATTGTTAATATTTCTTCCATATAGTCTTCAGAAGCACATTGGAATGTTTTATCTGTTTCTCTCCACAGATTCTGCCTAACCTGCTGAATGTTTCCCTCAGCAGTTTCTGTTTTTGTTACTCTTATGCAAATTATTGTGGAGGAGCAAGAGGCAACAATGAAAGGGAAGGTGAAGAGCAGGAATTATGACAGCAAGACAGTGACAGGTTAAGATGATAACATAATGCTGGGCGAGAGAAAAAAAAAGGTGAGGGATGGTGGTAAGAGTTAAGGGAGAGAAAGGGTAACAGTAGCAGAAGGGAGAGCTGAAGAGAAAAGAACCTAGGTAAAGCAACAGAATAGTGAATAGAGATGAATTGAGGGAAAGGTTCACAGTGGTTAAGCAAGGGTAAAGGTAAGTGAAAGTAAAAATAAACAGTAAGGGGAGAGGAATTAAATACAGACATTGGAGATGTGGAAAGGGCACAGGAAAAGGATAGCAAAAGATCAAAGGGAAAAGCAAATGCAAGAGATAGTGGCAATGAGAATTATAGATGGCAAGATGTACAAGGAAACCAAAAACAGAAGCAGCAAATAAGATAAGATGCAGCATTGGGAAAACTAACCAATAATACAGATGACAAAAGAGATCCAGGTTCACTATATACACAGCATTCCTCGGGATCATTGCATGATAAAAATTGCACCACGTGCAGATTGGATAAATCACATTTGCTAAGGTAGCCTTCAAAATGAGTTCGAAGAATGCATTCTGGACAGGTAGATCGATATGTTCGGGAACAACAAGGGAACAGGCATTTTTAGACCTGACAATATATAGTGAAACTGGAATAATTAATGACCCCATAGCAGAGGATTTTCTAGGCTAGAGTAATCATAACACAATAATATTTCACAACTTGAGCCCAAAACTAAAATTTTAAACTTTAAAAAGGTAATCACAAAAGTATGGAGACAGAGTTGGCTGTAGTGGACTGGGGAAATGGGTTTAAAAGGTTAAGACAATAAGTAAGTAATGGCACTTCCAATACTTAGGGAGTGTCCTGTTGGCCAAGGGTGAAGAGATTGCCAAAGAGATCCAGCACTGCTTGTAGTATGCTAGTGCAGCCTTCAGCCACCTGAGGAAAAGGTATTTGAAGATAATGACATCAGGTCCGAGACCAAGATCATGGTTTACAGTGCTGTGGTGGTCCCCATCCTCCTGTATGGCTCTGAGATGTGTACTGTCTACAGCAGACACCTCAAGACACTGGAGCAGTGCAAGATCCTATGAATCCACTGGGAAGAAAGACATACCAACATCAGCCTCCTTATCCAGGCCAACATTCCCAGCACCAAGGTACTGACCACCCTTGATCAACTACAATGAGTTGGGCATATCATCCGCATCTAATCCCAGCTTCAAAATGGCAGGCAAGCCCCAGATGGATGGAGGAAATGCTTCAATTATACCCTCAAAGCCTCGTTGGCGAAGTGCAGCATTCCAACAGACATTGGGAATCATTAGCCCAAGACTATCCAAAATGAAGGTGAATCCGAGAAAGCAAATCCGAGTAGGCATCAAGCACCTCAAGACCTGCCATTGGGAAAGAGCGGAAGCCAGATGAAAACAGCAAAAGGAGCCTGTTGCCATACCAACACCCCATCCACCCCCTTGTGTGACCACCTTCTACCCCAATGTAACAGAGCCTGTGGTAGCCGGATCAAGATGTACAGCCATCTACGGACTGTCGCGAGAGTGGAAGAGAGTCATCCTCATTTGCGAATGACTGCCGATGATGATGATATTTGAATGAATAATCCATACCACTTTTCAAAAATAAAATACACAATCAATAGAATGAAAGAGTCTCTAGAAGGATGCAACATCTGTGGCTAAGGATGTTCAGCAAGTTATGAAATTGAAAGAAAAGGCATATTATATTGCAATGACTTGTGGGAGGTCAGAAGACTAGAAAAATTTTAGAAACAGCAAAATGATGACTAAAGAATAATAAATAGGGAGGAATTAGAATTTGAAATCAGAGTTCAGCCACCAATAAAAATAAAAGCAGCAACACATTTTACATGTATATAAGACGGAAGAAAGCAGCTTAAATATGAGTTAGTGCCTTGGAAGTAAAGGGATTGGTTTCAATGCATTCTCTGCCTAACCTACAGTTTCCACCATCTCTTTAAATTCAGTGGGCTTGGTGTTTGTCATTGTGTTACAAATTATAGTTCCAGTGCATTCAGCTTTCCTTTTCTACACTTTCAAATCCAACCCTCAACTTACCATTTCTATTCCGTATTTGTATCAGCTGGCTGTTCTTCACTTGTGGAAAAGCAGTTACTTACTTTTTAAAAAATACTGTTTTCAGCAAAAGACACAAGTGCACTTGTCATTTAGTTCTAGCGATCTCATTACATAAGGTCCTCAGGTGTGCAACAATCTTCCATCCTGTGGACATTCCCAATCCACTGAAGCCACTTCTGTTTGAGTTGGATTAACACTCAACAGTACTCTGCCTTCAAGACAATTGCTGCATTATTATTTTATCCTGGCAGGATATGTAGCTTCCAAATCTTCCCACTCGCTACCTCATCCCAAGCCCAGCCTTCCCTTTCCACCTTGCCCCCTTAACCTGACCCTCCCTGCCCATATTCCTTCCCAACTATCCACTCCACCCTCCCACTGACCACTCACAGTCACCTCCCTCCTACATCCACCTATCACCATCCTACTACCTTTCCCCCAGCCCCACCCCCTCCCTCTGTGCATTTCGCAGTCCCCTTCCACTCCCCCAGTCCTGGTGAGAGGTTCCGACCTGAAACGTCAACGCCCCTCCGTCCTCTGATGCTGCTTGACCTGCTGTACTTTTTCCAGTTCAACTGTCTATCCACTCTGACTCTCCAACATCTGCAGTTCTCACTATCTCCTGGCAGGATATATCCATAAATGTACGCAGACAAAACCTATATTTATGAAACTTAAAAGAATGAGAGGCAGTGATCAAAATATATTTTTCTTCTTGAAGGTTTGCTCTGAGATTTCCTCATGGATTATTTCTTAATTTCCGGGAACTCCTTCAATCTGAAGATACAATATAGAAACCAAACTGTTCTTGACACAGGAAATCAAAGGCCTGCTATAAGCCTCCACAAAAGGATATTAAAGAAACAATAGGCTTGATGTTGGGAAGCTGCCAAAAGCCCCACATCAATTACAGTTTCCTTCATTCGCCACTGATCTTCACCACACGCAATTACCCTATTGTTCTCCTTTAGTGGCTAATATTAAAGAAAATTCAAAGTCTTGTTGGCCAGGCTCTTCTGAAACAACTATTCTTTTGATACATCAAAACTTGCTTTAATTAAAACACACTTTGACAACCCATAAAGTTTGTATATAGATAGGTATTTCTATATGTTTAAAGAAGAACCTAAACTGGGCTTCCCTCAAAATAGTTTTTCTTCCTTTGCTCCAGAGATCTCTATTTTAAACTTTATTTCCAATATAATTCATAAATGAGGAAGAATATCATTAGATTGGATTTAACCATTTTTTCTTTAGATCTTGATCCAGCAGTAGTTTCTAAACTTGAAAGCCAGGTTTAGAAAGAAAGTTTTAGAAGGAAAAATTAAGATTTTTTTAAATTAAAGGGGACATTGCTGGCATAAATCAATAAAATAAGCTGCAAATGTGAGCTTTACGGTAGGAGACAGAGGGTGGTGGTAGAGGGTTGTTTTTTGGTCTGGAAGCCGGTGACCAGCTGGGTTCTACAGAGATTGATTCTGGGTCCATTTATAATATTTTACATTCAGGATAAGGCATCAGCAATTCATTTTCTGTCCTGAATATATGCACATTTTTATGTTAAATGGCTGTAGATTTAAACTCTTTTGACCAACCTCTCAGGCTTTTTTTAAAATTTTGAACAAAAACCACAGTTTAAGTTTCCAAGCCAAACGTAAACTTCCAAGCATTGGAGCATGTCTCAAGTATGTCACCTTCACTTTTGCAAATTCACTTTTTCTAGATTCAATACTATCCTGGCTGCCAATTGTGTAAACAGGTTTTCTAATTGTTCTCCATGTTAATTCCATGTAGCACGATGTACTACACTATCATCCAAGTAAACTACACAATTATACACTTCAGCTATGACTGTTCATTAATAATTGAGATGTGCCTGAGGCGCTCTTAAATCCTAATACCATCACCTGCCATTGGTACAATCCTCCACATGTGATAAATGTGACATTTTGTTAGCTCTCATCAATAATACTTGCCAGTATCCTTTTAACAAGCCAGTTTTAGAGAAGAATGACTCACTGCTAATCCTATCTATGCAGTAGTCTGGGAACAGGGTATGAATCTGTATTTACTTTCCCATAGACTACTCACAATCTAATTGAATTATCTGGTTTAGAAACCAATAGGACAGGAGAACTCACATTTCTCTGACTTGGTTCAATCAGTTGATTTCCCAACATGTATTACATTTCTTTTGTTACTTTGGCTTGTTTCTCTGGGTTTGACTGATATGGGTTTTGTTTTACTGGATCTGAATAATATACATCCAAGCCATGTTTGGCTAATGTGGTACATCTAAGAGTATCTTTGTAAAGTCTGTTGGTCTTTCTCCAGATATGAAAGTACGGTGACTGAATTCGCTAATGTCTCTGAACTTTTTAAATCTAATAGTAGGATTTATCCTTCTTTCTTATATCCTTCTCTGATCTTAGTAGCAGGCTATTCCTGTCCCTATTTTTGGTGATCCTGTGTAAGGTTGCTTTTGCAATGTTAATCGCCACCACTCTCACTCTCATCCTATTCCTTACAAAATCCCTTTTCATTCTTTATTCCTGTGGTATAAAATGTTGTAGATTCAGGAAGAAAGGCTTATGCCCGAAATATCGATTCTCCTGTTCCTTTGATGCTGTCTGACCTGCTGTGCTTTTCCAGCAACACATTTTTAAGCACTTATTTAAGGCATAAAACCCAAATATAGTTAGCAGCTAGGTTTAATTATTGCCCAGCTTCTCTACTTTTTTCATGGGCTACATATCAGAAAGAACATAATGTTGGGAGTAATAGCTGAACAAAGCAATTATAATGCTGAGCAGGTAGCACAGATTTGATATGCTGTTAGCTTATCGCCGAAAGGGTGGAAAATAACTGAAAACATGATTACTGCACTTCTTTTCAATAATTAATCAACTGAGCCCCTTCTGTCTCTCCATTTAGTCCCATAAAAGCCTCAGCCCATACACCTGTTCATTTCATCAACCCATCTATTTCACCATACCTTTAGACACATCTCCTAATGTCTTACTGTTTGGCTCAATGTCCATATTTCTCCCTATACCTGTGTGAAGTGCCTTTTGCTATTCTCTGTATTTCTAAATTATATAAATATAATTTGTTAGAGAGAAAAAATGAAAGTCACAGCCATGCACAAAATCATTATATTTCCCAAGTTTAGGATCTTTGTTGAATACAGATTAGCCTCAGTCCTTGGTGATACATTCCCCATTGTTATCTTAACATACATTTTAAGTATTCTTGTTTTATAAAGTTGTTGATTTTTAGTAGTATTTAAAAGAAATATTGTGTACAACCAAACCACCAAAAGATGTTATTCTACACATAGCAAACAATAAAAATATTCATTTACCCAGTCCAGTCTGCTGCACTTTTCTTGACACACAGACAACAGATAGAGAGCAGCTCTAAGTACAAAGGGTGGAAGTGAATGTCCTTGAACTAAGGATGTGTGTAAGAAGTTACTGATAGCTGTGAACACAGGACCTTCTGAAAAAAATCTAAAGAAGCAAAAAAAGTTAAACGTTCTAAAATATACTTGAATACTTGACTCTGAACAAATAAATATATATAGCTGATCTTGAATTACCAGGAATATACCATGATTTAATCAAACACCCCCAATCAATGCCTAACACCCTTAAGTTGTTTCAACAGATGTTCAACCCTTTCTTTTCTAAGCAAGCTATTCCCATCAAAATAGCAGACAAGAAAATTACAACCCAATGCATTGATCTTTTATATACTAATATTTACAGATATTTCAAGGGCGAAATGTTATAAGATAAATAGTTTCTTGGCATTGACATATTAATAATTAGACCACACAGTAGTAAACTATGGTCCATGCCTCAATTGCGCAGCTCGCTTAAGCCAATACTCAACATTGTGTGTAAATACATATTAAAAACTAAGTAGCACATGCTAAAAATTCCTTTGCTAATGATTTCATCCTTTAGAATTTATCGCTGATACAATGAAAGTATTCCTAATGCAAATCTTATGCAAATGTTTTAGATAGAAACACTGCACATAAACAATTATCTGTTGTGATATAGTTGTAGTTTTCAGCCATTACTGAGCTCAACTACATCCAGGATGTTAGCCATATTGCTTTTCCTAATTCTCATTTAATAAGCAATTTTCTGTTTTGCATCCAATAAACAGGACAGCTATGACCCTCTTGCTCAACCTGCCACCAGCTGCTCAATTTCAGGGCACTGTCTGCCCAACCTTTTTTTGAATTCTTCCCAGCCCAAACAGCCACATTGCCTTGATGGTCTTACTGTAAGAGACTTGGTGAACTGCTGCAGTGCATCTTTGTAGCCACTGTGTCAATAGTAGAGGAAGTGAATGTTTAAGGTGGTACACAGGGCCAAGCTTCTTGAAGGGGAGTTATACTCATCCAGGCAATGGGAGAGTATTCTATTGCACTTTTGATTTATGTCTTGAAGATGTTGGGTATGTTTTGAGGAGTCAGATGAGATGAGTTACTTGCCGCAGAAGTTCCAGCCTCTGACCTGCTCTTGTAGCTAGAGTATGTTCATAACTATTCCAGTTCAGTTTCTGGTCAATGGTAATCCCCAGGATGATGATACTATGGGATTCAATAATACTATCTGTTCTTGTTGCCAACAGTTGAATGGTTTATTCCAGTCCAGTTGCTGATTAATTATAAAACCCAGGATGCTGATACTAAGAAATTCAGAAATGGAAATGCCACTGAATTTCAACTAGAGATGGTTAGATTGTCTCTTGCTGGAGTCAGTTATTGCCTGGCATTTCAGTAATGTGAATGTTACTTGCTACTTATCAGCACCAGCCTGAATATTGTCCTGGGTTTTGCTGCACATCAATGGGGAGAATAGGATAGGCTGGATTGGATTTGTCCTACCTTTTGTTGTCAGGACATACTTGGGCATTTGTTGGGTACATGCTGGTATTGTAACTATACTGGAACAACATGGAAACGGAACAGCTTGTTCTGGGGTTTTCAATGTTACGGTTGAGATATTGTCTGGACCTATAGCTTTCAGTATCCAATGCCTTCAGCCATTTCTTGATATCACATGGGGTGAATTGAAATGGCTGAAGACTGGCATTATGATGTTCGGGAATACAGTAGGAGGCATGTTGGCTCCTCCATTCGGCATTTCCAGATTAAGATACATAAAGATAATTCATCATAACAAGAAATAAAAACATGGAGAAGTCTGTGTATTTTTCTCTCTTTTTAAACAGTTTATTTGTTAAAAGTTACTCCAAATGTTCAGCCTTGCCTTTTATGCTGAGCTCCCCAATCCTCAAGGATGGGGATATTTATAGAGATTACTCTACCATTTCATTGTTTAGTTGTCCACTATCAATTATGTGGAAAGACTGGAGGGTTTTGCTCAGATTCATTGGTTGTAGGATCACTTAGCTGTCTTTTGCATGTTGTTTCAGTTGTTTAGCATGCATGATCTGTATTACAACTTCATCAGGGTGGCATCTCACTTTTAAGTATGGCTAGTGCTACTCCTGGTGTACTTTTCTGCACACCCAATTGAATGAGGCTTGATCATTGGTTAAATGATACTAAAGATTTATCTTGGATAAATGCATAATGAAGAGCAAATGAACAGTCATTTCTGTTCTTCAAGACTGTTTTGAGTGCACTATCTGGCGCGTGTTCACAGAGGCAATCCATCAACTTACAGGAGTATAAGGTGTCGGTGATTTGCCACGTTAGCAAGTGATGTCCAAGACCATCACTTCTCGCCCCAACCAGAAGCCGTGGATGATCACAAAGGCGTGTGCTGCTGAGGACCGTGATTTTGCTTTCAGAACAGATGACAAGGCAGCCCTAACAACAGCAAGGGCTAACCTGACCCGGACCATCAAAGAGGCAAAGCATGCACATGCACAGAGAATACACAGCCACTTTCAGTGGTGATACGCAGAGCATGTGAAAAGGCATCCAGGAGCTTGTGCTGGTGATGCCTCCCTCCCGGATGAGTTGAACAACTTTTATGTATGGTTTGAAGCATGAAACGACTTAGCAGTGAGGAAGTCCACATCCCCTCCCAATGACTAGGTGCTGTGTCTTACCATTGCCCACGTGAGGAAAACCCTATGCAGAGTCAATCCACATAAGGCTGCTGGACCAGATAACATCCCTGGCAGAGTACTCAGAGGATGCTCTGACGTACTAGCGGATGTTCTCAGGAACACCATCAACATCTCCCTGAGCTGCACCATAGTTCCAACGTGCTTCAAGGTTACCATCTCCCCCGTGCCAAAGAAGTCTTCAGCAGCCTGTCTCAATGACTACTGCCCTGTTGCACTTCCACCCATCATCATGAAGTGGTTTGAGAGGCTTGTGATGAGGCATATTAAGACCCTGCTGCCTCCCTCATTGGATACCCTGCAGTTCGTGTATCAACCCAACCGCTCAACAGATTATGTCATTTCCACTACCCTCCATCTGGCCCTCACCCACCTAGAGAAGAAAGACACCCATATCAGATTACTGTTCATAGACTCCAATTCTGCATTTAATACTATCATTCCTCAGCACCTGATTGGAAAGCTGAGTCTGCTCGGCCTAAGTACCTTCCTGTGTAACTGGATCCTGGACTTCCTGACTGGGAGACCTCAGTCAGTCCGGATCTGGAACAACATCTCCAAACCATCATAATCACCATCACAGTGAGCATGGGGGCCCCCCAGGGCTGTGTGCTCAGTCCACTGCTGTTCACCCTGCTGACACACAACTGCGTAGCGATGCACAGGTCAAATCACATCATCAAGTTTGCTGATCCTACAACCGTAATTGGTCTCATCAGCTGGAACAACGAGTCAGCATATAAAGAGGAGATGCAACGCTAATGGACTGGTGTAGATCCAATAACCTGTTTCTGAACATGGACAAGACAAAAGAGATGGTTGTTGACTTCAGGAGCGACCACTCTGTTGGACATCAACAGCTCCCCCGTGGAGTTTGCGAAGAGCACCAAATTTCTTGGTGTACACCTGGCGGAGAATCTCACCTGGACCCTCAACACCAGTTCCAAGGCCAAGAAAACTCAACAGCATTATTACTTTTTGCACAGGCTGAGGAAAGCTCACCCCCACCACTCAACTTCTCCACATTCTACAGAGGGTTCATTGAGAGTACCCTGAACTGTGGCATCACTGGCTGGTTCAGGAATTGCACCGTCTCAGATCATAAGACCCTACAATGGATAGTGAGGACAGCTGAGGAGATCATCGGGGTCTCTCTTCCCTTCATTACAGTCATTTACTCCACACACTGCATCCAAAAAGCTAAGAGCATTGTGGAAGACCCCACACACCCCTCACTCAAAACTCTTTTCCCTCCTGTCATCTGGCAGAAGATAGTCTCTCATGGCCATCAGGCTCCTTAACACAGTATAATCGGACTCTTTCCCATTTGAAAGTCTTTTGCAATGCTGCTAGAAAAATTCTATTATTCATCATTCTTCTGTTACACTGTAACTTGCGTGTTTTGCACTTCTTACACATTTTCACTGTGTACAATTGTGTAGATTGTGTTGTCAATGTAGCACCCCTGGTCCTGGAGGAACGCTGTATTGCTTTTACTTTATCAGTTGTATATGGTAGAAATGACAAATAAAAATTACTCTATTCTACTCTAATGGAGGCATAATATTGAAACTGGAGGATAGATAGATTCTTATATCACATAAAAAGTAATCCCTAAGTGGATCAGCAAACACTTTGACAAAGTAAAAAAGAAATTACCTCTATAAATCAAAGAAAGTGACTAGGGAAAAGATTTGTGATGCTCTAACAATTAATAAGGAAGAATAAATAAAATATGGGAGATCTCAGCATATTAGAAGTAGTCTCATATAATATAACTTTCATAAAAAGGCAACATTAATAGAAAAATGCATTCACTATATGAAGAATAATGGAACTGGTTACTAAGAAGAAATTTCAGGATTGCTAACTGACATCTACGTTTTTTTAAAAAAGCAGATTGTTATTGGTTTAATAGAGCAAACTTTGTTTTAACTGGTACTTCATCAACTGGCACTCTTGATAAAACGGCAAAAATTATATACCTCAAATACCATGATCTATCATGATGTCCAAGTATTTATGCTGTAAATAACAGTGATATATAATACCCCGTGTGTTACACTTCAATTACTTCCTGTGTGTTTTTGGAGATGTGTTGATGTTTTTGCATAAATTGTTTGAGGGATGTTATATCTCAAAGCTTCACTTGGTCAGGGTTTAAATTGCTTTATAAAGAATAAACTTATACAATTAAACGTAGGGCCTTGTATAGTGTAGTAAAACAGAGAGATCTAGGGATTCAGACATAATATTTCAAGTTTGCATCACAGTAGACAGAGTGATTAAGAAAGTGTTTTGCACGCTTGCCTTCAATGCTCAGACCTTTGAGTATACAGTTAGCATGTCAAGTTCAGGTTGTACAGGTCGTTGGTTAGGCCTCTTCTGGAGTACTGGTCACCTTTTGATATGAAAGATATTACCAAGCTGGAGAGGGTTCAGAAAAGATTTACCAGGACATTGCCGGGAATGGAAGGTTTGAGTTATAAGGAGAGGCTGCATAGGCTGGGACTTTTTCAATGGAGCGTAGGAGGTGAGGGGAGACCTTATGGAGGTTTTTAAAATCATGAAGGGTATAGAAAAGGTGAATGCAAGGTGGGGGATTTTAAGACTAGGAGCATGTGTTTTAGGGTGAGAAGAGAAAGATTGAAAAAGGACATGGGGGCAACTGTTTTTACACAGAGTAATTCATGTGTGAATGAACTTTCACAGGAAGTGTTGGATGCGGGTACAGTTACAGTGCTTTAAAGATATTTGGACAAATACATGAATAAAAAAGGTTTGGAGGTGTATGGACCAAGTGTAGGTAGGTGGGACTAGTTTAGTTTGGAATTATGTTTGGCATGGACTGGCTGGGACTGGAAGATCTGTTTCCTGTATGACTCTATTGTGGTTATTGATTATCTGGAATATTTGATCAACAGCACAGTCCTGGTCCCATAGGCGCTGGTTAATAAACTGTTTGCTGTAGCATCTAATCTGTCATTCTCCCACTTCTTTAGAAAAGGCAATTTATAAAACCTCTTACCTGTTGTCATACATATGAGCCAGATGCAATATTACTAAAAGACAATGATGATGATTCTGAATGTCTTCATCTATTGCAATTGTATCTGCACTTTCTGAAAGCATGGATACAGCATCTAAAAACGTGCAGTTCAGATGTGGAATACACTTTGCAAAAAGCATGGATACACTATCAAGATCTAAAATGAAGGAAAAAAAGAGATCACGGCCTAAAACAATTTTAAAAATCATAATCCTACTTAGCTTGATAATGGTGCAGCCAGGATTACTTCACATGATTGATTTGTGAACATTAAATGAAGCAAGCATTGCACTCAGCTGTGATATTTGCCACAGTTGAAAAACATGCCAACCGACAAGAGGATCAGATATAAATAATGGCATAAAGAGGCAAACTATTCAGAGACTGCTACTAACTATGGAGTTACACTGCAGCATGAGGGAGTATCACCAGGAGACAAAGGAGGAAAATTGGAAGCAAAAATAGCAAGTAAACTATTTAAACAAAAAGGAAAAAAAGTACATAGACTTCTCTTTTCCATGTTTTTATCCCCTGCTATTACAAATTATCAGACATTTTTGAATCACCTTAGTTCCTTTCACTTCATTAAAGGTACTGTATAAATGCAGGCTGCTGCCATTGTTCAAAATAATCAAACAAAAATCATGAACATTTCTAGTAACTTTCACATTATTATATTTCAAAAACATTTGGAGGATTAATAGACACCAAACAAGAAGTACAAGACATAGTAAGTACAGCATCAATTGAAACAGTTCTGACATGACTTTCGAAGACCTCACTGACAGGAAAACAGGGACTCCTGAGAACAAAATGAGCACAGGATGTATTTTGAGACAGTGATCCAATAAAACAGTTGAGAACAGAAGTGAATCAAACAGTCAGAGCAGGCAGGGACAAGGTAGGACTAATAAATTAAACTGCATTTATTTCAATGCAAGGGGCCTAACAGGGAAGGCAGATGAACTCAGGGCATGGTTAGGAACATGAAACTGGGATGTCATAGCAATTACAGAAACATGGCTCAGGGATGGGCAGGACTGGCAGCTTAATGTTCCAGGATACAAATGCTACAGGAAGGATAGAAAGGGAGGCAAGAGAGGAGGGGGAGTGGCATTTTTGATAACGGATAGCATTACAGCTGTGCTGAGGGAGGATATTCCTGGAAATACATTTGGGAAGTTATTTGGGTGGAACTGAGAAATAAGAAAGGGATGATCACCTTATTGGGATTGTATTATAGACCCCCTAATAGTCAGAGGGAAATTGAGAAACAAACTTGTAAGGAGATCACAGCTATCTGTAAGAATAATAGGGTAGTTATAGTCGGGGATTTTAACTTCCAAACTTCGAATGGGACTGTTCTAGTGTTAAAGGTTTCGATGGAGAGGAATTTCTTAAGTGCGTACAAGACAATTTTCTGATTCAGTATGTGGATGTACCTACTAGAGAAGGAGCAAAACTTGACCTACTCTTGGGAAATAAGGCAG
>NC_057748.1:18890074-18892226 GCF_004010195.1 Chiloscyllium plagiosum | reverse complement strand
AAGGCAGTAGGAGTATACTTAAGAGGGAAATCAGGAGGGCAAAACGGGGACATGAGATAGCTTTGGCAAATAGAATTAAGGAGAATCCAAAGGGTTTTTACAAATATATTAAGGACAAAAGGGTAACTAGGGAGAGAATAGGGCCCCTCAAAGATCAGCAAGGTGGCCTTTGTGTGGAGCCACAGAAAATGGAGGAGATACTAAATGAATATTTTGCATCAGTATTTACTGTGGAAAAGGATATGGAAGATATAGACAGTAGGGAAATAGATGGTGACATCTTGCAAAATGACCAGTTTACAGAGGAGGGAGTGCTGGATGTCTTGAAACGATTAAAGGTGGATAAATCCTCAGGACCTGATCAGGTGTACCTGAGAACTCTGCGGGAGGCTAGAGAAGTGATTGCTGGGCCTCTTGCTGAGATATTTGTATCATCGATAGTCACAGGTGAGGTGCAGGAAGACTGGAGGTTGGCAAACATGGTGCCACTGTTTAAGAAGGGCGGTAAAGACAAGCCACAGAACCAAATGCCAGTAAGCCTGACCTCAGTGGTGGGTAAGTTGTTGGAGGGAATCTTGAGGTACAGGATGTACATGTATTTGGAAAGGCAAGGACTGATTAGGGATGTTGTGGTTATGTTCGCCGAGCTGGGAATTTGTGTTGCAGACGTCTAGGTGACATCCTCAGTGCTTGGGAGCCTCCTGTGAAGCGCTTCTGTGATGTTTCTTCCGGCATTTATAGTGGTTTGTCTCTGCCGCTTCCGGTTGTCAGTTCCAGCTGTCCGCTGCAGTGGCCGGTATATACAAACAGCCACTCTCAGACAACGTCTCACCAGGACAAAGGACCTGATCCCCAGCATGAGCAAACCAACGTAGTGTACAAAATCCCATGCAAGGACTGCACAAAACACTACATAGGACAAACAGGAAGACAGCTAACGATCCGTATCCATGAACACCAACTAGCCACGAAATGACATGACCAGCTATCCTTAGTAGCCACACACGCAGATGACAAGCAACATGAGTTCGACTGGGACAACACTACTATTATAGGACAAGCCAAACAGAGAACTGCCAGGGAATTCCTAGAGGCATGGCACTCATCCACAGATTCTATCAACAAACACATTGACCTGGACCCAATATATCAGCCACTGCAGCGAACAGCTGGAACTGACAACCGGAAGCGGCAGAGACAAACCACTATAAATGCCGGAAGAAACATCACAGAAGTGCTTCACAGGAGGCTCCCAAACACGGAGGATCTCACCTAGACAGGGGATGAAATGCCTGCAACACAAATTCCTAGCTCGGCGAACAGAACCACAACGAGCACCCAAGCTACAAATCTTCTCACAAACGTTGAACTGATTAGGGATAGTAAACATGGCTTTGAGCGTGGGAAATCATGTCTCACAAACTTGATTGAGTTTTTTGAAGAAGTAACAAAGACGATTGATGAGGGCAGAGCAGTAGATGTGATCAATATGGACTTCAGTAAGGCGTTCGACAAGGTTCCCCATGGGAGACTGATTAGCAAGGTTAGATCTCACGGAATACAGGGAGAACTAGCCATTTGGATACAGAACTGGCTCAAAGGTAGAAGACAGAAGGTGGTGGTGGAGGGTTGTTTTTCAGAATGGAGGGCTGTGACCAGTGGAGTGCCACAAGGATTGGTGCTGGGCCATCTACTTTTTGTCATTTACATAAATGATTTGAATGTGAGCATAAAAGGTACAGTTAGTAAGTTTGCAGATGACACCAAAATTGGAGGTGTAGTGGACAGTGAAGAGGGTTACCTCAGATCACAACAAGATGTGGACCAGATGGGCCAATGGGCTGAGAAGTGGCAGATGGAGTTTAATTCAGATAAATGCGAGGTGCTGCATTTGGGGAAAGCAAATCTTAGCAGGACTTATACACTTAATGGTAAGATCCTAGGGAGTGTTGCTGAATAAAGAGACCTTGGAGTGGAGGTTCATATCTCCTTGAAAGTGGAATCGCAGATGGATAGGATAGTGAAGAAGGCGTTTGGTATGCTTTCCTTTATTGGTCAGAGTATTGAGTACAGGAGTTGGGAGGTCATGTTGCGGCTGTACAGGACATTGATTAGGCCACTGTTGGAATATTGTGTGCAATTCTGGTCTCCT
>NC_057748.1:18878284-18889956 GCF_004010195.1 Chiloscyllium plagiosum | reverse complement strand
CAGAACTAGAGGGCATAGATTTAGGGTGAGAGGAGAAAGATATAAAAGAGACCTAAGGGGCAACATTTTCACGCAAGGTGGTGCGTGTATGGAATGAGCTGCCAGAGGATGTGGTGGAGGCTGGTACAATTGCAACATTCAAGAGGCATTTGGATGGGTATATGAATAGGAAGGGTTTGGAGGGATATGGGCCGGGTGCTGGCAGGTGGGCCTAGATTGGGTTGGGATATCTGGTCGGCATGAACAGGTGGACCGAAGGGTCTGTTTCCATGCTGTACATCTCTATGACTCTAATTGATTTTCAGTCTGGGGATGGGATAATTACTGCTTTCTGGTGAGCTGGTTCCCTAGCTCCATCTCATTCCTGGAGCACTTTTGAGAATGTGGGACGGCGGAGCAAAGTAGATTGCTGATCTAAAAGCAGGCAAGACCAATTAAAGGAGGCCAATGGTGATTTTCCAAATGAAAGGGACGGAGCTAGATTGACTGCTTGAACTTACGGTAGCAGACCTAGAGGCCGTCCATGCATAACTGGGTGCTGTACCAGCTCCAGGTCACACTGCCCCTGGCTCCACCAACTCTCTTTAAGTCCCAACAGTAACATGCTGGCTGCAAAACTAATTCTTAATTCAAATTTAAGTTTTAAATGAGTTAGGGCACCTCCGTATTATAGTATTCTCTCCAGTGCTCTACTGTAGTCTAATACTTCTTTCAAGCTGAAAGGCCTCTGACTAGCCCTCCAGCTTTGAGACCCACCTACTGACCTTAATTGGATGGCATTACTGTTGGTTGTCTTGGAAAAAAAAATCACAATTTTCTCACATGGTGAGTATTGCTTGCACCTTCCTTTACAAGAGTTGGTCACACTTTAAAAAGTCTACCCAGTGGTATTATGCTATGGAAATCTTTTGCAAGCTGAGAGTGGAACTTCCATCCCTTCATGGAAATAAGTGAATGTGCCCTTAACAGTCAGCTGGGCTTGAAGTCAGTTGTGAGTGCTGCAGGGACTGCAAGAAGCCACATGAAGAAGTTTGATAGTGACTGGATTAGAAAATTCTCATCTTCTGGAGTGTAGAGAGATGCAGCAGCCCAGGGCTGAGGATGAGTCATTTTGCAAGAGGTGGGGTAAAAATGACTGGGTCAATCTTAAGGGAGGTTGGCCTTGATATGCATAGGACATTTGCCAAACAATGTATAAGCCAGCCAGCCTGCCCCACATCTCCTCCATCTATCTTTCTGTCCTTTCACCAACTTTGGTCTAAAAACAGTCTTCACACCCATTGTCTAACATTTATGGCAGTGGAGGCAAACTGAGGTCCTTTTGTGACCATTAATTGGTTATTTAACAGCTCAATAAATCTCAGAGCAGGCAGTGTAGTGGACACTTTATCGCATCCACCCCCTACCACCCTTATTTTTGGAACAAAGTCTGGGGTAGACAGAGGCAATGAGCTACCAACCCATTTTATTTTACATCTTCCAACACCACAAACACACCAGCAGGGGCTATAAACTTCAGCCCCTGAGTTCAGACACCTAGAGAAAATATCTTGCCTTGGAGTTCAAAAGAGTATAGAAGAGGAAATTTATCAAAGAAGGACTGCAGAAATCAATGAAGCTACAAATATTTAAATGCAGCGATCACATGAACAATAAATATCATACAAGTAACTAAGTTTAGCTGTGCCAACGATAGAAATTAAATGAAACACAGTTCTAACATATACGATTTTAAATAATTTTTCAAAAGGTGCTGATTTGCATGTCGATTTGATAATATTGAGGCACATGTTAAAGAGATTACAAAAGCATGGATGGAAAATAACCCAAAAGGCAGTGCTAAAAAGATTTTTCAGCTGCCACGTACATAAGCAATGTTGGCTATTGGGGTCAGCATTTGAATCAACATCTTTCCCAAAATATAGATACATATATTTATACAGTGGGCATAATATCATGCAATGTAATTACTGAAAAGCTATGCACTGGTAAATTGAGGGCAGCCGTGTAAATGAAGGGGCAAGACTTTTTATTGCACAGGGTGTTTTTTAGATCACAAAATGCTCCACCATAATCAATGGATTTGAAGTTAGATGCACAATTGGTAGCTGCTGGATGGAGTACGCCTGCTTGTTGCTAACACATAAGCTGCAGTTATTTTGTGATTCAGGAACCATTTTCATTCAGTTTGTCAGCTCTGCATGCAAAACAGCAGCTTTGCAGAAGCCGGACAGAACACGAGCAGGATATGAGCAGATGCCAGGTCATAAAATCTGTTGTGTGGGGAGTGATAGGATCACTTATCATGCATTTACTCACACTGGAAATAATCAACCCAAATGTGTGGAAGGGAAATTGAAAATTAAACACCTAAATGTGTTAGGAACCCTAACAGAAAAAATCAGACATCAATCTGCACTTAATACTGTTTGATCGTATTTATTTGCAATGATCTGCATTCAAAAGTATTCAATTTGTATTCTAAAGCATTAATTCATTCCCTGTTTAAAATCTATTAGCAATCTATTGAAATCAATGATCTTGAAATGAAATCTCACAGCACTTCAAAAGTGAACTGAGATAAAAGCATGATCAGTTTAAGAGTGACCAAAAGAAATTCAAATCAGAAGTTTGCTAAGTCTCAACTGCAAACTGCTATTGCTTTATAAGAAAACTCAAACAAGTATCAGAAATTTTCTAAGACCCAGGTGCAGTGACATAATTATTTAACATAAATCAATTTCTACTGTTATGATCTCAGCTGATGATAATACGGACAAGGCCGATCCAGGAGTGAAACTTGGTTTGACAGATCAGAAGTTGTTTTGGCGATTAATTTAGTATGATGGTCAGCCACTGAACAGATTGACAAGAATGTCAGAGCACTTTTAACAAAAGCACATCAAAGCCTTTTACAGACAAAAAAACAAAAGAACACTATTTATTTTATGCTATACAAGAGCTAGTTGAAATGATATTTTTACAAATATCAGACTCTTCTCACACATTTCTCAATCTTTTGTTGCCCTATATGCTAGTAATATAAAGGAAGACTCTAAGAGTTTCTTTAGATATATAAATGGCAAAAGAGACAAAAGTGGGCAGTGGGTTGCTGGAAAATGATGCTAGAGATAGTACTGGGGAACAAAGAAATGGCTGAGGAACTGAATAATTACTTCGCATCAATCTTCACAGTGGAAGACACTAGTAATATCCCAAAGATTCAAGAGAGTCAGGGGGCTGAGCTGAGTATGGTGACCAATACCAAGGAGAAGGTGCTAGAAAAACTGAATGGCCTGAAGGTAGATAAATCATCTGGACCAGATGGATTACACCCTAGTGTTCTAAAGGAGATAGCTGAAGAGATAGTGGAGGTGTTAGCAGTGATCTTTCAGGAATTGCTAGAATCTGGGAGGGTTCCCAGAGGTTTGGAAAATTGCTAGTGTGACACCCTTGTTTTGAAAGGAAGTAAGGCAAAAGATGGAAGATTGCAGACTGATTAGCCTAAACTCTGTCATGGGTAAGATCCTGGAATCCATTGTGAAAGATGAGATTTCTGAATACCCAGAAGTGTATGGTAAAACAGGGCAAAGTCAGCATGGTTTCATCAAGGGGAGGTCATGCCTGACAGATCTGCTAGAATTCTTTGAGGAAGTAAAAGCAGTTTAGACCAAGGAGAGCCAAAGGATGTTATCTATCTGGAGTTCAAGAAGGTCCGGTGGCACAGTGGATAGCACTGCTGCCTCACAGTACCAGAGACCTGGGTTCAATTCCCGCCTCAGGCAACTGTGTGGAGTTTGCACATTCTCCCCGTGTCTGTGTGGGTTTCTTCTGGGTGTTCCGGTTTCCTCCCACAGTCCAAAAATGTGCAGGCTAGGCGAATTAGCCATGTTAAATTGCCCGTAGTGTTAGGTGAAGGGGTAAATGTAGGAGAATGGGTCGGGGTGGGTTGCTCTTCGGAGGGTCGGTGTGGACTTGCTGGGCCGAAGGGCCTGTTTCCAAACTGTAAGTAATCTAAGTAAAGACCATTGACAAGGTGCTGCACAGGAGGCTACTGAGGAAGGTAAGGGCCCATGGGTCAGAGGCAAGGTGTTAGCATGGGTAGAAGCTTGGATGTCTGGCAGAAAGCAGAGAGTGGGTCATTCTCAGGATTGCAGCTGGTGACAAGGGGTGTTCTGCAAGACTCAGTGTTGGGACAAATTTCACTTGATACATTAACGATCTAGATGAAGGAACTGAGGGCATTCTCACTATGTTTGCAAAAGTAGGTAGAGGGACATGTTGCATTGGGGAGGTGGAGAAGCTGCAGAAAGATTTGTACAGGTTAGGAGAATGGGCAAAGAAGTGGCAGATGGAGTACAATGTGGGAAAGTGTGAGGTCATTCACTTTAGTAGGAAGATTAGAGGCATGGACTATTTTCTAAATGGGGAGAAAATTCAGAAATCTGAAGTGCAAAGAGACTTGGGAGTTCTAGTCCAGGATTCTCTCAAGGTAAACTTGCAGGTTGAGTCAGTAGTTAGGAAGGCAAATGCAATGATGGCATTTGTTTTGAGAGGACTTGAATATAAAAGCAGAGCTCTATAAGGCTGTCCTCAGACCATATTTGGAGTATTGTGTGCTGTATTGGGCCCCAAATCTGTACTGGCCCTGCAGTATGTCCAGAGGAGGTTCGCAAGAATGGTCCCAGGAATGAAATGCTTACATACAAGGAACATTTGAGGATTCTGGGTTTGTATTCAATGGACTTTAGAAGGGGGGTGGGGGTAGGGTTCTCATTGAAACATACACAATACTAAATGGAGAAAGTGAGGATTACAGATGCTGGAGAGTTAGAGTCAAAAGGTATGGCGCTAGAAAAGCACAGCAGATCAGGCAGCATTCGAGGAGCAGGAAAGTCGATGTTTCAGGCATAAGCCCTTCATCAGGAATGTGAATACTGAATGGCCTGGACAGAGTAGATATTGGGACGATGTTGCCATTGGTAGGAGAGACTAGGACCTGAGGGCACAGCCTTAGAGTAAAGAGAAGAGCCGAGTGGTGAATTTATGGAATTCATTGCCACAGAAGGTTGTAGATGCCAGGTCATTGAGTATATTTATGACTGAGATAGATAGGTTCTTGAGTATCAAGGGATAAGGATTACGGAGAGAAACCAGCAGAATGGGACTGCAAAACTTATCAGCCATGATTGAATGGTGGAGCAGACTCGATGGGCTGAATGGCCTAATTTCTGCTCTTATATCTAAGGGTCTTCTAGACGATAGAGTGCTGTTGAAGGAGCCTTGACGAGTTGATAAGTTGCTAGCTTTCATTTTTCATGGCATACTTTATAATTTAATTCAACTTTACTCTTATTTCTTCCAATGTTGACACAAGTACATTGTTAGTTATTTGGCTGTTTGTTTATTACCTTCCCCAAGTGGTTCCATTTTGCAAAAGATTTGGTAGAGATGAACCAGGAAATTACAGACGGGTGAGTCCCATGTCAGTGGTAAGGAAGTTATCAGAGTAAATTCTGAAGGAAAGAATTAATATCCACCTGGAAAAGCATGGGTTAATTGTGGGTAGTCAGCATGGCTTTGTTAAAGAGAGGTCGTGCCTAATAAATTTGTTATAATTTTTCAAAAATGTGATCGTTTGGATGAGGAAAGTTCAGTTAATGTAGTTTATGTGGATTTTAGCAAAGCTTTTGACAAGGTACCACACAGATTGAGAAGGTTACGGCACACAAAAATCTGGGAAACTTGGCCAGATGGATCAGAAATCGTCATAGTAATAGAACACAAAGGACAGTGGTAGAAAGCTATTTGAGTGACTGGACGTCAGCGTCCAGTGGTGTACCGCAAGGATCAGTGCTGGGACTCTTACTGTTTGTTATATACATAAATGACATGGATGGAAATGGTTGGAATATTAAGCAAATTTGCAGATAACACCAAGATTGTTCGACTGGTTAACAGTGAAGAAGATGGTTGTAGGTTACAGGAAGATATACAGAGGAACCTCGATTATCCGGCATTTAATTATCCGAATTTCAGATTATCTGGCAAGTTCGCAAGCTCCTGCTGCTTGGCTAATCTATGTTATCTGGTATTCCATTAACCGAATGAAATACTCCCCGCCCATGTCCTTTGGATAATCGAGGTTCCTCTGTACATGGGTTGGTCAGATGGGCAGAGTAGTGGTAGATGGTACTTAACCCAGATAAGTTTCTGGAAGAGCACAGCAGTTCAGGCAGGATCCGAGGAGCAGTAAAATCAACCTTTCGGGCAAAAGCTCTTCATCAGGTATTCCTGATGAAGGGCTTTTGCCCAAAACGTCGATTTTACTGCTCCTCGGATGCTGCCTGAACTGCTGTGCTCTTCCAGCACCACTAATCCAGAGTCTAGTTTCCAGCATCTGCAGTCATTGATTTTACCTAGTTGATTTTAACCCAGATAAGTGCAAGGTGATGGACTTTGGAAGACGCAGCAAGATGAGGAATATTTAATAAATGGCAGGACACTGGGTAGCTCAGAGGAACAGAGGGAACTTAGGGTAATCATTCACAGATCACTTGTGAATAGAATAATTAAGGCAGCATTTGATCTACTTGCTTTCATTAGTCGTGGCACAGAGAATAAGAGCAAGGAGGTAATGTTGGAATTGTACAGAATGTTGGTTAGGCCATAGCTAGAGTACTGTGTGCAGTTCTAGTCATCTCACTACAAGAAGGACATGATAGCACTAGAGGGGGTACAGAGAAGGTTCACGGAGATGTTGTCAAAGATGTTGTGAAACTTGAAAGGGTTCAGAAAAGATTTACAAGGATGTTGCCAGGGTTAGAGGATTTGAGCTATCGGGAGAGGCTGAACAGGCTGGGGCTGTTTTCCCTGGAGCGTCGGAGGCTGAGGGGTGACCTTATAGAGATTTACAAAATTATGAGGGTCTTGGATAGGATAAATAGACAAAGTCTTTTCCCTGGGGTTGGCGAGTCCAGAACTAGAGAGAATAAGTCTAGGGTGAGAGGGGAAAGATATAAAAGAGACCTAAGGGGCAAGTTTTTCACGCAGAGGGTGATACGTGTATGAAATGAGCTGCCAGTGGAAGTGGTGAAGGTTGGTACAATTGCACCATTTAAAAGGCATCTGGATGGGTATATGAATAGGAGGGATATGGGCCAGGTGCAGGATTGGGTTGGAATATCTGATCGGCGTGGACGGGTTGGACTGAAGGGTCTGTTTCCATACAGTACATTTCTAAGACTCTATGGAGCAGTTGAGGACAAGAAAAGACTAGCCTTGGCTTGTTTTCTTTGCAGCAGAAAAGGCTGAGGGGGACATGATTGAGGTGAATAAGATTATGAGGGGTATGGATAGGGTGAGTAAAGAGCAGTTGATCCCCTCGAAGAGTCAATCATGAGGGCGCATAGTTTTAGAGTAAGGGGAAGGAGATTCAAAGAACATTTTAGAAAAGATAGTTTTCACTCAGAGGGTGGTGGGAATCTGGAAATCACTGCCTGGGAAGGTAGTGGAGACCAGAAACCTTTAAAAATATTTGGATGAGCACTTGAAATACCATAACATTCGACGATATGAGGCAAATGCAGGAAACTGAGATTAGTGCATCTTTTGTGGTAGTTATTGTCTGTGTGGACTCAATGGGCCGAAGGGCCTTTTTTGCACTCTAGGACTCTATGACTATCTTGCACTTCTGACAGAGCATTCTCTGTTTCTTTCCAGAGGTGCTCTTTCTGGTGGAGTCAGCACTATGACACAGTTCTATACAAGTGTTAGAGATTGATTAGAAAGAAGGGCAGCATGTCAATTGGAAAGGTAAGGGAAGCTGTTCAGAAAAAGATTGAAAATATGTGGTGCGATTTGTTTATTTTTGTTTCCATTGGAAAGGTCAATCCCGTCAGCTTTGCAATCATTCCATGTTTTTCTTCTCAGTGTTTCTCTCTTGGCCCTCTTTGACCTGACTTAACTTGTGATACTTGGCTATCCACTCAATGACCTGGCCATTTCCATCAGAAGATATGGTGAGGCCAAGAAGGTGGTCCACAGGAATAACTGGATCTCGTCCAAAGAAGAGATAATATGGATGAGTATAGGTTGCTATTGAATGCTCAAATGAGCTCTGAAAGATACTCTGGCCATTTTCATTTAATCTCATGAGGCAGGGTGTGTAGAAAGTCATGCAGAGTACAATTTGTTTTTACTGTACATTGCCCTCTGGATGATAGGGATGGTATAGCTCTTGCGAAGGCCATAGACCTTGCCAAGCTGTTGTAGGATCTTGGTTTCAAAGTTGTGCCCCTGAACATTCTGAATCCAATATGGAACACTGAGACAGACAATCATGTACTAACACTGGCTACAGTCCAGGCACTAGATCGTGGATGGGAATGGACTGTATGAACTTGAAGACATTCAAAAGTACAAGAATGTCGTCAGCGCCATTACTGCTTGGGTAAAGACTGTAAAATTCATTGCAAAGACGTCTCAAGGTTTCTTGGCCAGCAGGGATCGTATGTTGGGGTGAAACGGCTTCCCTACTTTGGCCGAAGTACACAAATTGCAATTTTGAGAAGCAGCCATCAATATCTATAGCCATCCCAGACCCGTAACACTCTGCTCTGGTCAGTGCAATCATCTTTGCTGTCGCTTGGTATACTGCTTGGTCATGAACTGTGACCAATACTTAACACTTAAAGCTGTTAGGAAGGAGGAGTTGCTTTACCTTTACCTCCTTGTTATGAGTTGAGAGTGTGGTGCTACAAAAGCACAGCAGGTCAGGCAGCATCCAAGGAGGAGAATCAATGTTTCGGGCAAAGCCCTTCCTCAGGAATGGCCTGTGAAGGATTGAAATTCTTATGCCTGAAATGTTGATTCTCCTGCTCCTCGAATGCTACCTGATTGCTGTGCTTGTCCAGCACCACACTCTTGACTTTGATCTCCAGCATGTGCAGTCCTCACTTTCTCCTCCTTGTCATGAACCAGCCAATCAATCCTCTCTCTCCACGATTCTCTTCCAGCACCTCAAATGTTTCTGTGCCTGTTTGTACCACTCATCAGTTGGCATTGGGTGATTGATATTGGGCTTTCCAGCAAATGTGCAATCATTTGAAGCTGTCTGTGATCCTCTTTCAAAATATGGCAAAGGTAAAACTATACCTGGCTGGACCTGTTTCGACAACAGTTTGGATCTCACTCATAAGCGTATTGGTAGCACTCTGCTGAATTCTAATCTGAATATCATCTGGAATCAGGTTAAAATGTTGATTTTGACTTGGACATAGGCATAGTGTCAGCCACAAATCCCTCCAATTGGGCTGGGGGAAGTTTCTTCCCATAGTCAGTCATCTAAGCACACCAGCATTTGCATTAATTTTTCTTGACCCATACCAGCTCTTGCATTGAAGCACAGCAAGGTTGATGGTCCCTTGGGTCTTTGTCGCTCCAAGCTGGACAGATGCATGAAAAGTAATTGAATGGGTTGTTGTCTAACATTCGAACATGTCAAACTTTGCACAGTTGAAATTGTCTCTGAATGCCAAGGAAGCTAGCAGTTCAATTACACACTGAAATAATTTTGCAAATTCTTCTCATTCAGCTTGAGACTTACTGGTGTTATATGATAACCACCCCTTTTTTGCTCTTGAACCTGTGATAGTACTGCTCCGATGCATTGGTCTCCAGTATGAAAGTGTAATAGATGGAGTCATAGAGATGTACAGCATGGAAACAGACCCTTCGGTCCAACCCGTCCACGCCAACCAGACATCCCAACCCAATATAGTCCCACCAGTCAGCACCTGGCCCATATCCCTCCAAACCCTTCCTATTCATATACCCATCCAAATGCCTCTTAAATGTTGTAATTGTACCAGCCTCCACCACATCCTCTGGCAGCTCAGTCCATACACGTACCACCCTGCATGAAAATGTTGCCCCTTAGGTCTCTTTTATATCTTTCCCCTCTTATCCTAAACCTATGCCCTCCAGTTCTGGACTCCCCGACCCCAGGGAAAAGACTTTGCCTATTTATCCTATCCATGCCCCTCATAATTTTGTAAATCTCTATAAGGTCACCCCTCAGCCTCCGACGCTCCAGGGAAAACAGCCCCAGCCTGTTCAGCCTCTACCTGTAGCTCAGATCCTCCAACCCTGGCAACATCCTTGTAAATCTTTTCTGAACCCTTTCAAGTTTCACAACATCTTTCCGATAGGAAGACAAGAATTGCACGCAATATTCCAACAGTGGCCTAACCAATGTCCTGTACAGCCGCAACATGACCTCCCAACTCCTGTACTCAATACTCTGACCAATAAAGGAAAGTATACCAAACGCCTTCTTCACTATCATATCTACCTGCGATTCCACTTTCAAGGAGCTATGAACCTGCACTCCAAGGTCTCCTTGTTCAGCAACACTCCCTAAGATCTTACCATTAAGTGTATAAGTCCGGCTAAGATTTGCTTTCCCAAAATGCAGCATCTCGCATTTATCTGAATTAAACTCTATCTGCCACTTCTCAGCCCATTAGCCCATGTGGTCCAGATCCTGTTGTAATCTGAGGTAACCCTCTTCACTGTCCATTACACCTCCAATTTTGGTGTCATCTGCAAACTTACTAAAGTGTACCTCTTATGCTTGCATCCAAATCATTTATGTAAATGACAAGTAGAGGGCCCAGCACCGATCCTTGTGGCACTCCACTGGTCACGGGTCTCCAGTCTGAAAAATAACCCTCCACCACCACCCTCTGTCTTCTACCTTTGAGCCAGTTCTGTATCCAAATGGCTAGTTCTCCCTGTATTCCATGAGATCTAACCTTGCTAATCAGACTCCCATGGGGAACCTTGTCGAACGCCTTACTGAAGTCCATATAGATCATATCTACTGCTCTGCCCTCATTGATCTTCTTTGTTACTTCTTCAAAAAACTCAATCAAGTTTGTGAGACATGATTTCCCATGCACAAAGCCATGTTGACTATCCCTAATCAGTCCTTGCCTTTCCAAATACATGTACATCCTGTACCTCAGGATCCCCTCCAACAACTTGCCCACCACCGAGGTCAGGCTCACCGGTCTATAGTTCTCTGCCTTGTCTTTTCCGCCCTTCTTAAACAGTGGCATCATGTTTGCCAACCTCCAGTCTTCCAGCATCTCACCTGTGACTATCGATGATACAAATATCTCAGCAAGAGGCCCAGCAATCACTTCTCTAGCTTCCCAGTGTTCTTGGGTACACCTGATCAAGACCTGGGGATTCATCCACTTTTAACCATTTCAAGACATCCAGCACTCCCTCCTCTGTAATCTGGACATTTTGCAAGATGTCACCATCTATTTTCCTACTGTCTATATCTTCCATATCCTTTTCCACAGTAAATACTGATGCAAAATATTCATTTAGTATCTCCCCCATTTTCTGTGGCTCCACACAAAGGCCACCTTGCTGATCTTTGAGGGGCCCTATTCTCTCCCTAGTTACCCTTTTGTCCTTAATATATTTGTAAAAACCCTTTGGATTCTCCTTAATTCTATTTGCCAAAGCTATCTCATGTCCCCGTCTTGCGGTCCTGATTTCTTAAGTATACTCCTACTTTCTTTATACTCTTCTAAGGATTCACTCGATCTATCCTGTCTATACCTGACATATGCTTCCTTCTTTTTCTTAACCAA
>NC_057748.1:18817782-18878096 GCF_004010195.1 Chiloscyllium plagiosum | reverse complement strand
TTATTTCCTAAGAGTAGGTCAAGTTTTGCAACTTCTCTAGTAGGTACATCCACATACTGAATCAGAAAATTGTCTTGTACACACTTAAGAAATTCCTCTCCATCTAAACCTTTAACACTATGGCAGTCCCAGACGATGTTTGGAAAGTTAAAATCCCCTACCATAACTACCCTATTATTCTTATAGATAGCTGTAAGAATTGCAATGCAAGAGAATTGACACCCTTTGACATTTAATGATAGTACTATCACTGAACCCTCCAAAACCAACATCTTTGGAATTATCATTGACCAAAACTTAAACGAGGCTAGCTATACAAATACTGTGGTTATAAAACAGGCTAGGGCTAGGAACCCTTCAGCAAGTAATGCACTTCCTAATTTCCCAAAACCGTTCACCATTTACAAGAGACAAGTCAGGAATATGATGGAATACTCCCCAACTGGCTGGATGAGTGCAGGTCCAAAAAGACTCAAGAAGCTTGACACTGAGCAGGGCAAAAAGCCTGTCTGATTGGTGCCGCATTGTCAAATTTTGCACTTTATCGACCACTGGTTAACAGAAGAAGCAGTGTGTACCATCTAGAAAGTCAAGGGCAGCAGATGCATGGGAAACTATCACCTGCAAGTTTCCCTCTAAACCACACACCATCCTGACTTGGAAATATATTACCATTCCTTTAGTGTCATTGGGTTCAAAATCCCAAACTGCCTTCCTAACAGCATTGTAGTCATAGCTTCATCAAATGAACTGCAGCGGTTCAAGATGGCAGCTCACCATCACCTTCTCAAGGATAGCTAGGGTTGGGCACTGAAGCCGACAGCCCCTGAATGAATGGAAAAGAAAGTTAGGGATGTCTGAACCCTGTGAACCAGAGACCCAGATGAAAGAGCATCCTTTCCATCCAGAGGAAACATCGATCAATTTATACCTCTCAGCAAGATGCTCTTTAAAAACTGGTGATGTTGGACTCTGATCATATGTCAATTAGGCAAGATGCTTCCACTTCGTCAAGTTTTACTCTTAGTGCAGGGCAAGCCCCTCCCACTCTTCATAAGGCCAAAACCACTTCCTGAAAGAACCTTATTGTCCCATATCCCTTGACTGGCTCTTGGTGGGAGGCACAACTAGTTTAACAACCGTTGAGAAGAGAAGGACATTACACTGGACAGAGTTTCCAAGCCTGATGGCAGTGGTGGCTGTAGTTGTTGAGGCCAATTTTGGCTGTACTTAGAAAATTCCTGCTGGAACTGTGACAAGCTACTGGGGTTCCCAAAAACTGTGTGAATGCTTCAATTATCTATTACAAATTTCTTTGAACATCTGTAACTTTTCCCAATACTTTATGGTGGATTTTTCCACACAGATGTTCACCATGAAAACTGCCTGCTCGCTTGTGTTTGTGTACCTTCAAATAATACATCATTGGGTGTTTGCAATTTTCCAACAAATTTGTTCAGCTTCCGACTCAAAGTAAGTAGAATACCCTCCCAAAAGTCTACTTCCTTCCTCCAAAACAAGGGAATACACATGGGGAGCCTCTGCCTGGTTTTGGTCAAAAGATCCAATTTCCTCCCCAGTGCCTGAGCCCCCAAAGATACTGAAGTAGTTTCAGCTTCCAAAGTGGACAATGTCAGCTTCAACATTCCACCATCCACTCTATCTTTGCCTGGCACTTTTTACTTCATCCACCAAAACTTGATGATTGTAATGTGAATTTGCCAATCATTGCCAGAAACATGAAAGATTTGAGCATATGGGTGACCCAAAGATCATTAGCAGGCATTCTTTATTCTGTTTGCAAAATATAATTTTTTTACAAACGTGAAGAAAAATTAGGGTTAAACAAGGGAACAATATTTATATGTAATTAAGCCTGTAGTTCACATTTGGAAGAAGAAATCATTGCCTCTGGTTCTCTCTATGACTCCTTTCTGTCAGACACGCTTTTGTGCAGACAGGGTTCACTTGACTGCTTGAGTTCCAATGCTTGGTATCCTTCCTCACCACTGCCACCTGCTGTTGGAGGGCCTATTACAATCTCAATCTGTAGGAAGCTGCATTTCACCACTATAAGCGACATATTAAAATTTACCAACCTGTAATCACTTTTAGAACATAGAACATTATAGCGCAGTACAGGCCCTTCCGCCCTTGATGTTGCCCTGACCTGTGGAATCAATCTGAAGCCCATCTAACCTACACTATTCCATTCTCATCCTATCAATGACCATTTAAATGCCCTTAAACTTGGCATGTCTACTACTGTTGCATACAGTGTGTTCCACGCCCCTACTACTCTGTGTAAAGAAACTACCTCTGACATCTGTCCTATATCTACCAGCCTTCAATTTAAAGCTAGCCATCACCATCCGAGGAAAAAGGCTCTCACTGTCCAACCTATCTAACCCTCTGATTATCTTATATATCTCAATTAAGTCGCCTCTCAATCTTCTTCCCGCTAACGAAAAACATCAATTCCCTCAGCCTTTCCTCATAAGACCTTCCCTCCATACCAGGCAATTTCCAAGTAAATCTCCTCTGAACCCTCCCCAAATCTTCCACATCCTTCCTAAAGGCAGTGACCAGAGCTGTACGCAATACTCAAAATGTGGCCGCACCAGAGTTTCATACAGCTGCAGCATGATCTCATGGTTCCGAAACTCAGTACCTCCAGCAATAAAAGCTAACACACCCTTTGCCTTCTTAATAACCCTATCAACCTGGGTGACAACTTTCAAGGATCTATGTACCTGGACACCAAGATATCTCTGCTCATCTACACTACCAAGAATCTTACCATTAGCCCAATAGTCTGCATTCCTGTTACTCCTTCTAAAGTGAATCACCTCACACTTTTCTACATTAAATTCCATTTGCTACCTCTCAGCCCAGCTCTGCAGCTTATCTGTGTCTCTCTGTAACCTACAACATCCTTCATCACTATCTACCGACCTTAGTGTCATCCGCAAATTTGCTAACCCATCCTTCTATGCCCTCATCTATAAATTTATTTAAATAACAAACAACAGTGGACCCAAAACAGATCCTTGTGGTACCCCACTAGTAACTGAACTCCAGGATGAATATTTCCCATCAATGACCACCCTCTATCTTCTTTAAACTAGCCAATTTCTGATCCAAACCACTAAATCACCCTCAGTTCCATGCCTCCATATTTTGTGCAATAGTCTACTGTGGGGAACCTTATCAACGCCTTACTGAAATCCATATATACTACATCAACTGCTTTTCCCTCATCCACCTGTTTGGTCACCTTCTCAAAGAATTCAGTAAGGTTTGTGAGGCACGATCTACCCTTCACAAAACCGTGTTGACTATCCCTAATCAACTTATTCATCTCTAGATGATTATAAATCCTATCTCTTACAACCCTTTCCAACACTTTACCCACAACCGATGTAAGGCTGACTGGTCTATAATTTCCAGAGTTGTCTCTACTCCCCTTCTTGAACAAGGTAACAAGATTTGCCATCCTTATGTCTTCTGGCACTATTCCTGTAGACAAAGATGACATTAAGATCAAAGCCAAAGGCTTGGCAATCTCCTCCCTGGCTTCCAAGAGAATCCTAGGATAAATCCCATCCAGCCCAGCGATGTATCATTTTTTACACTTTCCAGAATTGCTAACACCTCCTCCTTATCCACCTCAATCCCATCTAGTCTAGTAGCCTGTATCTCAGTATTCTCTATGACCACACTGTCTTTTTTTAGTGTGGAATACTGATGAAAAGTATTCATTTCGTGCTTCCCCTATCTCCTCTGACTCCACGCACTATGCTTGATTGGCCCTAATCTTACTCTAGGCGAAAGTGAGGACTACAGATGCTGGAGATTAGCGTTGAGAGTGTGGTGCGGGAAAAGCACAGCAGGTAAGGCAGCATCCGAGGAGCAGGAGAAGTCAACGTTTCGGGCAAAAGCCTTTCATCAGGGCAAAAGTCCTTGTTCCTGATGAAGGGCTTTTGCCCGAAATGTGACTCTCCTGCCCCTTGGATGCTGCCTGACCTGCTGTGCTTTTCCAGTACCACACTCTCAACCCTAATCTTATTCTAGTCATTCTTTTATTCCTGATATATAGAAAGCCTCAGGATTTTCCTTGATCCTACCCGCCAACGACTTCTCATGTCCCCTCCTGGTTCTTCTTAGCTCTCTCTTTAGGTCCTGTTTTTTTCCTAGCTAACTTGTAACTCTCAAGTGCCCTAACTGAGCCATCACACCTCATCTTAATATAAGCCTTCTTCTTACTCTTGACAAGTGATTCAACTTCCTTAGTAAACCACGGCTCCCGCGCTCGACAACCTCTTCCCCACCTGACCAGTACATACTAATTAAGGCCCGCAGTAGCTGGTCCTTGAATAAGCTCCACATTTCTATTGTGCCCATCCCCTGGAATTTCCTTCCCCATTCTATGCATCCTAAATCTTGCCTAACACATTGTAATTGCCTTTTTCCTGGCTATAATTCTTGCCCTGCAGTAGATACCCATCCCTTTCCATCTCTAAAGTAAACCTAACTGAATTGTGGTCGCTATCACCAAAGTGCTCACCTACCTCCAAATCTAAAACCTGGCTAGGTTCATTACTCAGTTCCAAACCTAATGTGGCCTCGCCCCTTGTTGGCCTGTTTACATACTGTGTCAGGAAACCCTCCTGCACACTTTGGACAAAAACTGACCTATCTAAAGTACTTGAACTATAGTATTCCCAGTCAATATTTGGAATGTTAAAGTCCCCCATAACAACCACCTTGTCACTTTTACTTCCATCAAGGATCATCTTTGCTAACTTAACCTCTATGTCTCTGGAACTATTTGGAGGGCTATAGAAAACTCCCAAACGGGTAACCTCTCTTTTCCTGTTTCTAATCTTAGCCCATACTACCTCAGTAGATGGGTCCTCAAACATCCTTTATGCATTTGTAATACTGTCTTTGATTAACAGTGCCACACCATCCCCTCTTCTGCCATTTTCTCTGTTCTTACTGAAGCATCTAAAGCCTGGAAGGTGCAATAACCATTCCTGTCCCTGCTCTATCCACGTCTCAGAGATGGCCACAACATCGAAATCCCAGGTACCAATCCATGCTGCAAGTTTACCCACCTTATTCTGGATGCTCCTGGTGTTGAAGTAGACACACTTCAAACCAACTTCTTGCCTGCCTGTGTCTTCTTGCGATCTTGAAATCTTAGTTCTGACTTCACTACTCTCATTCTCCCGTATACTCGACCTACAATTTAGGTTCCCTTCCCCTGCTGAATTAGTTTAAATACACCTGAACAGAATGAACAAATTCCCCCCCAGGATATTGATACCCCTCTGGTTCAGGTGAAGACCATCCTGTTTGTAGAGGTCCCACATTCCCCAGAAACAGCCCCAATTATCCAGGAATCCAAATCCCTCCCTCCTGCACCATTCCTGTAGCCACATGTTCAATTCCTCTCTCTCCCTGTTCCTCACCTCGCTAACATGTGACCCAGGCAACAAACCAGAGTTAACAACTCTGTTTAATCTAGCTCTAAGCTTCCACCCTTGTTCCCTGAATTTCTGCTTTAAATCCCCATCTATCTTCATAAGTATGTTGTTGGTGCCTAGTGGACCACGAGTTGGGGCTGCTCTCCCTCCGCTGCAAGGATCCCGATAACACGATCAGAGCCATTATGAAACCTGGCACCTGGGAGGCAACACACCAAACGTGAGTCTCTCTCATTCCCACAGAACCTCCTATCTGTCCCCTTAACTATAGAATCCCCAGTGACCAATGCTCTGCTCCTCTTCCCTTCTGAGCAACAGGGACAGACTCTGTGCCAGAGACCTGTGCCCCATTGCTGACCCCTGGTAAGTTCCCTGAGGGGCTGTTAATCTGGTCTAATTAGGGACCTCCGCCTGACAGATAAATAAACAGGAGTCCCATTTGCCATCCCCGTTTTGCTCGGGAATCTGGGGTGGAGGGTGCTGTATGCAGCAGTCCCCTGCAACCGCAGATTGCAGTGGTTCAACAGACTCTCAGTCCAACTACTTTTTCTGTGGTGCGGAGGAGTCTGGGGACCATGTAGATATTAGGTGTGTGCATTCACACTCCCTTTCAGATTTTCTTAAAAACCTTCTTCTCTGTTTTTGGTTGCACTTCAGCCCAATGCTCTTGATCTTTGGGCACCCAGTGCGGAGGGGGGAAGGATAGGTCAGAGGACCTCCTTGTGGGTCTGTTCCTAGGCCTGACCAAACTGGCCATGAACAGGTCCAGGCAACAGGCCGTGGAGGGGGTTGTTAGAGATGATTGCCTGCCCCTCTTCCACGGTTATGTTCGATCCTGGGTGTCCCTGGAAAAGGAGCACGCAGTCTCCGCCAACACCCTTGAGCTGTTTTGATTTATTTTGATTTTGATTTAATCCCTGCCCTCCTGTTAACTATTTTTTGATCACACAGCATTGCCCTTTGTTGAGAAGGGCACTGCTTCTCACTGGCCACTCTGGTGTTTCCTTTCTTCCTGGTGGTGGAATATAAATAAAGAGTATGCACTTGTTTGTTCTTCACTGTGTCCTACACCTGCACACACACGACATGGGTGCTGGGAAAAAATATGCACTACCGCTGTTAGGCAGTAGTGTAGGGGAAAAATTAAAGAAAAGAACAGATATCCTATCACTCGGAGTTGGTTCTGAGGGAGCTGAATCAGTGTGAAGGATCAGTGTGAAGGATTCTTCATGTGTAAATAAAGGGTGACTTGGTGATGGGTTACCAGCCTCTGTGAAGTTGTATCAGTCGTGATGATCCCATGCAAAAGCGCCGAGTAGCTGAAGCCCAGCTGGACTTCAAACAGGCACTATAACTGGTTTTATCATTGGAAAATGTGGCAGTGGAGCACGAGTTGCAGAGTATTTTCATGGAAGTGGACACCCTCGCCAGTCAACTGAGCTTGGGGTTCACCACTTGAGTGAAGGTAATGGCATAGTCTCACTCAGAACATATCCTAAACAGAGGGACTGTACGTCAGCCCACAGCAAAACCCCAGAACAAAGCCAAGTCTCCGCCAAACGGTTAAAATTTGGATCTAGGCTGGCAAGCCATTGTAGTTGCTGCCAGTATGTGGATTCAAGACAGCAATAGAGCTCCACTAGATCTGAACTGAGTAAGAGATCTCATAGGTCCGTATTCAGGAGACTGCGCACCCTGGAAGGCCCACCTATATCTGGTTTGAACATCCAAATCAGAACCAAACGAAACGTCTGGTTAAATGGTCACCTGGTTCTAATGGAGGTCAGTACCAGTGCAGCCATTTCAGTGACAGCAGAATCAGTCTTTAATAAAATTCGCTCCAGACTCCAACCTGTGTTTGCACAAGACATCACTCAACTGAGAGCCTATACCTGGGAACCTTTACAGATTAAAGGTTCAACTTTGGTTCTGGTTTCTTATGAGAAACAGCTGGTTCAGTTCCCACTGACTGCAATAAAAAGGTTTGGGCCCAAGCTTGATGGGGCAAAATTCTTTGAGAAAGATTCACTTTGACTGGCTCAATATTTTTCGATTGGAAAATAGCTGCCTGAGTGAAGTTCTAATTAAATACCTGGAAGACTTTCAGGAAGATCGAGGAACTTTCAAAGAAGCCAAGCAGACATTGCATGTAGACTAGGAAGCAATTCTATGATTCCTCAACGTCCAACAAGTACAGTTTGCCTTCCAGCAAAAGAAGAAGCAGAAATCAGAAGGTTAGAAAGTGAAGGAATTATCAAACCGGTCTGGTTTGTGGAATGGGCAGCACCAGTCGTACCAACTGTGGAGTCCGATGGGTTGATTCACATTTGTGGGGATGTTAAACAAACGATAAACTGCTTTTCGCAGCTGGGTAAATACCCAATCCCTCGCACAGAGGATTTCTACGTAAAGCTGGCAGGGGCTATCCTTTAGGAAGCTGGACATGAGTTATGCATACTTGCAACTGTGGTTAGATGAGGATTCCCAGAAGTATGCTACAATTAATATCCATAACAGTTTGTATCAATATAATACTGACATTTGGGCTATCATCAGCCTGTGCAATTTTTCAGTGGACGACTGAGAGCATGTCACAAGGTCTACCCTAGATCGCCATTTATCTAGATGATGTGCTAATAACGGGGAAATAAAAAGGATACACTTAAAGAACTTTGACATAGTCCTTAGAGATTTGTCCCAGGCATGTATAGAAGGGAAAAATGTGTTCCAGCCACCTAAGTGATCTATTTGGACTATGGAGTTGACAGACTGGGTTAGACCTGGTGGAAGACAAGTGGGGGCAATTAAAAGTGCCCAGCTCCCATGTCTGTACCATAGCTTAGGTCCTTCCTTGGGCTGGTGAAGTATCACAGAAAGCTCATACATAACTTTACTTCCATCCCATCACCTTTGCATGACCTCTTTAAAAAGGGTTAGCCTTGGAAATGGTCAAGTAACCAAGCCATAGCTTGGTCTTAAGTTAATGTAATGTTTAATAATTGCAGTATTGGAACAACATTTTTTTATATAGTTATGGGGGTCAGATAATAAGCAATTAAAAAAGGAGGGGGGCTTGGATTTTGTGATTAGTTTTTGTTTAGCGATCACTATTAGAGTTAGAAAAGTAAACTGTTACTTTCTCTTTAAACAGTGAAAGTTAGGAATTCTCAGTTACTCACATCTCAACAGATTACGAGGTGAGACAAACTTTTCTGGGTGTTTGGTTTTAATTAGCAGAGGGGTTCGACCTCCATGTCATAACAGTATGTATTCAAGACTTTGGCTAATGCAGAGCATAAATAGGCCCAGATAGAGAAGGAAGCTTTGGTAGTCATATTGGGAGTCAGGAAATTCTATCAAAGCTTCTTTGAACATAAATTTGCAATAATAACAGACCATAAATCCCTGCTAGGCCTACTTGAAGATTACAAGGCAGTCCTGCCCATAGTTTCAGAACAAATTCAGAAGCCCGCTCTTAAACTAAGTGAGTGTAATTACAAATTGGAACATTGTCGGGGAGGTCAAGTAGCAAGTGCGGATGTATTGAATCACCTCTCATTCACAGATACACCATCGATAGTACTGCCACTGTAAGAGTCAGTAATGGGTTTAAATTTTCTGGACACGTTTCCAGTCACAGTTGACAATATCAGATTCTGGACACACAAAGACCCAGTCCTAGCAAAACTGAAACAGCTGGTGGGGATAGGGAAACCCAAAGGGTTATCATACCATAATTGAAACTTTTTTTAGACTTGGAGATAGGAGATCACAGTAGAGGACTGCATTATATTATGGGGGGAAGCAAGAGTGATTGTTCCAAGCAAAGGTTGCTGCCAAATACTGGATGAACTCCACCAGGATCATCCAATGGTTTTCAAAATGAAGATATTAATGAAAAGGTATATCTGGTGGCCAGGATTGGATGCAAACATAGTTGTGTTGGTAGAGTTGTGTCCAAAGTGCCATCAAGAACAAAAAATACTGCCAGCATCTCCCCCAAATTCATGGGAATGACTGAGCAAACCCTGGACTCGATTAAACATCAACTATGCAGGTCGTTTCATGGGCTCCATGGTATTAGTCATTGTGAACCCCCACTCAAAGTGGCTGGATGTGCATAAAGTTCATTCGTCCAACACGAGGACGGCAACAGAAAAGCTGCGTGCATCTTTTGCTATACATGGACTCCTGGAAATGTTGGTCACAGATAACGGGCCATCGTTTACCAGCAGACAATTTAAGTATTTCCTAAAGTTGAATGGTATTCATCATAAAAGGATAGCTCCATACCCGCGCAACTTCATCAGCAGATGCCTAAGAGAAAGACCACGGAACGAGGACATACCACAACCAAAAGGACTAGCCACACTACCATACATCAGGAGCATCTCGGAACTGACTGCCAGACTACTGCGACCCCTAGGACTCATAATGGCACACAAACCACCAGCCACGCTCAGACTACAACTCACCAGAACGAAGGATCCGATACCCAACATGAGCAAGACGAATGTAGTGTACAAAATACCATGCCAGGGAATTCCTAGTGGCATGGCATTCATCCACAAACTCCATCAACAAACACATCGACCTGGACCCAATATACCAACCACTACAGCGGACAGCTGAAACTGACAACTGGAAGCGGCAGGGACAGACCACTATAAACACCGGAGGAAACATCAAAGAAGCGCTTCGCAGGAGGCTCCCAAGCACTGATGATGTCGCCTAGCCAGGGGACGAAACGTTTGCAACAAAAACTTCCAGCTCGGCGAACAGAACCACAACATAGCTCCATACCATCTATTATCCAATGGTCTGGCAGGAACAGCAGACTAAACGTTGAATGAAGGCTTAAAGAAACAATCTATAGCTTCACTAGATATCAAACTGTCCCGATTCCTAACTGATTATAGGACCACCCCCTCATGCAACTACAGGCATAACCAATGGGGAGATTTGCTAATGGGGAGAAGACTCCATACCAGGTTAAATCTGATCTTCTCAGACATGGGGGAGGAGGGTGAAGTGGCATCAGCAGTGCCGATGCTGGACACGAGACAACTGCTAAGCGAGAGAGACATTTTACTTCAGGGAACAATGTTTGTTGTAGAAACCACAGGAATTGCCTTGGAAGAGTAATAGGTATGGTTGATGCAAGGTAAGGTCCAGAGATGTATAAAGGTAGTGTTGGTGCGACAGTCCTAAACAAGCATGTGGACCACATGAAAGTTGCAAACTTGCAAATGGTGCAGGAGAAAAACATGACTGGCTTCTCAATTGCCCTTCCAACTGGTCCGGAACCTGTGGGTTCTCCTTCTCTGTCAAACGTGGAAGATACCTTAGAATCTGAGATGGACATGGCAGATGACACAACCGTGACACCTTTGCTGCCCGAAGAGAATTAATTTCTTCTGAAACAGTCCGGGTGCAACAGGCAAGCTAGTGTGCATTGTACGCTGCCTGTATTAGAGGGAGAGTTGGAGAAACCCGGGCCAGTGATAAAATAGGCCAGGAGGACAAAGAAAAAACAGCCTATGTCCTCAGACTCAAAGGGAGAAGTAGTGATTGTAATGAGGTCAGCCAGATGGACATCACAGAATGAGTTCCCTGATTGGACCAGATGTCAATCAAGGATCCTTGGATGACAGATATAAACAGAAGAATCGTGTTCATTCACAGCAGGCAGCAATCTTGGTCTGAACCGATCACAAACCCTGTACCTGAAAAGTGGATTGACATTATGCTATATGCACGAAGAAAAAGATCCCATGCTATACTTCTTAATACCTCTGTATGAGGTCCACTTATTGTGCTTGCAGCTCACCATTTTACAATGGTAAAACTTTAAGCCAGTTTGAACTGAGGAAGGCTTTTATTTTGTCAGCACAATCTCTTAACAATTGACAACCGTGTGCATCAAATTAAGACCCTGAAAAAGGTGTTTTTATCAGAAGGATCTTGGTATTTTGTTTAAAACGATGAGATGAGCCATTGCTCACCTGGATTACTAGATAAAAATGTCACACAAATATAGCTCTTCGAAAATTTGATCCAGACTAATTTACCAGTCTTGATCAAAGGACAGTTTAAAATCAGTTGAAATTTTCAACTGTTTGTTTGCTATGCACTAGCATTGTCTTTGGAGAAGAAAGAAGAGTATATATTGTGTTCTCCTAAGTAAATGCAATTCGATGGGAGAATGGTTTTGTTGCTGAACAAAGAGATCTTGGAGTGCAGATTCATAGTTCCATGAAAGTGGAATCACAGGTAGATAGGATAGTAAAAAAGGTGTTGGGTGTAAGCTATAGGGAGAGGCTGAATAGGCTGGTGCTATTTTCCCTAAAGCATCAGAGGCTAAGGGGTGACCTTATGGAAGTTTATAAAATTATGAGAGGTATGAATAAGGTAAATAGACAAGGTCTTTTCCCCGGACTGGGGGGTATCTAAACCTAGAGGGCATAGGTTTGAGGTGAGAGGGGAGAGATTGAAAAGGGACCTAATGGGCAGCTTTCTCTATGCAGAGGGTAGTGCGTGTATGGAATAAGTTGCCCAAGGAAGTGGAGGCTGGTCTGATGACAACATTTAAAATGCATCTGGATGGGTATATGAATAGGAAAGTTTTACAGTGATACGGGCCAAATGCTGGCAAATAGGACTAGAATTCTATAGGACATCTGGTTGGCATAGACAAGTAGGACCAAAGGGTCTGTTTCCAAGCTGTATAACTTTATGAAAGGGACAAAAAGAGTGAATAATAAAAAGGAAACATACCATGCTGGTAATTCAGTACATTCTTCATTGCTGAAAACAGGAATCGACACATACAACATAGGAAGTCTGAGCAGATCTGATTCAATCTTGGATTTCTAATGGGACAGAATGCAAATATTATAATGTCTTCCATTTCAGAATTCTCACCAGTGGAGAACAATTTTAAGTAATTAACTGAATCAACATTTGGTTAAAAATGACAACTAAGTTCTGCAATTGAACATCAATAGATTTGAAAACAAAACTGCATTACCTGCTTCCTGAACAGAATTTGGCCTTCAGTTCCACTGTAAACTTTATAAAAGATGAGGAAGCTGTAGGCAAATAATTCAAGAATTTAAAGAGTGATTGTTTTTAAGTAAAGTTTAACATTAAATGTGGAGAATGTATATGTGTTCAAGAGAATTCATTTTAATGGATGCCAAAAATATGATGTGTTTATGTTCAAACAACCAATGGTGTTGGTATTTTTAATGGGACAGATTTAAAAGATTCATACCTAGTTTAATAGAAAATCGTTTGGCTGTGTTTGGCAAGATACTATACTGGACATTGAGTATTGAAAAGAACACCTCCATAAGTCTGGCACTCGGAGCTTTTTCATAGTATTCCTGTTGGAAGAAATATGTAAGTAAAAATTATAGAGAATAAGGATGAGTAGGAACAAAAGTATTTCAATTTGATGCATATGCAAATATATAGCATTGCTGTATGATTCTTTCATGCAAGCTTATCTTCATCTATATTTATCAGTCAATGGTGGTGTAATAAGAGATGACCTAAATCAGGACAGACTGGACTGCCTCTGCTTCACAACATTAACAATAATGAAATCCATTTACGTCTATGTCCTAAACAGAACAAAAGTTGAATGGAGGTTTAAAAACACACAAAGTTAATTGACACTATCATTGGAAAAGTCCAGTTGACAAAAAGGAGGGTAAAGTCAACACAGCCAATTAATGCTCCATCACCTACTCTCGATCATCAGTCTATTAATAAAGGGTGTCACTGGCACTCAGTTCGGATTTTGTCAGGGCCACTCCTGAACTCATTACAGCCCTAGGTTAAACATGGAAAAAAGAGTTGATTACCAGAGGCTGGGTGAAAATGACTTGTGTATTATGATCTTATACTCCACAACCACCTGATGAAGGAGCAGTGCTCTAAAAGCTCATGCTTCCAAATAAACGTATTGGACTATAATCTGGTGTGAGATTTTTAATTTTGCCCTTGACATCAAAGTTGTATTTGATCAAGTGTGGCATCAAGGATCTCTAGCAAAAATGAAGTCAATGGGAATCAGGGAAAACTCTGCTGGTTGGAATCATGCTTCAAAGGAAAATAGTTTTCATTGTTGGAGGTTGGTTATCTTAGCTCAAGAGTATCTCTGCACAGGTCCTTCAGGGAAATGTCCGTAGCTGAAATATCTTCAGTTGTTTCACCAATGACCTTCCCTCCCCCATAGAGTCAGAAATGTTAATGATTGCACAACATTCAGTACCATTGCAACGCTTGAGCTACTGAAGCGATCCATGTTCAAATGCTGCAAGACTTGGGTAATATCCTACTTTGATGTGACAAATGGGAAGTAACATCTGCACCTCACAAATGCCAGACAATGACCACTTACAACAAGAAACAATCTCACCCTTCACCTTGACATTTTGACAATATCATCGCTGAGTCCACGACTTCAACATCCAGGGGGTTACTAGAAACTAAAATGGACAGTCACATAAATATATTGCCTAATAGAGTAGGTCAAAAGCTAAGAATATTGCATCAAGTAACTCACCTCCTCCTCACTTCACGAAGCCTGTCCATTTACTACACAGCATAAATCAGGACTGTGATGGATTACTCCCTGATTGCCTGGATGACTGCAGCTTCAATAACTCTCAACAAACTTGATCCCATCCAGGACAAAACAGCCCACTTGTTTGGCACTAAGTCACAAACATTCAATCCTTCCACCACCGATGCTGAGTAGCAGCAGTTTTTACCATCTACAAAATGTACTGCAGAAATTCATCAAACATTGAGACAGGATCTTCCAAAACTACAACCACTATCAATGAGAAGGAGGAGGGTAGCAGATTTGTGGGAACACCAGCACCTTCAACTTCTCCTTCAAATCACTCACCATCTTAACTTGCTTAGCAATAATCTGCTCACTGGCACTCAGTTTGGATTTTGTCAAGACCACTCCTGACCTCATTACAGCCCGAGGTTCTTTCAGTATTGCTCCGTCAACATTGTGTAAGTTCCTCTCTAAAGGTACCATTGGTCTGCCTACAGCAAGTTTAAGAAGACAGCTCACCAACATCTTCTCATGAGCAATAAATGCAGCTCAGCTAGCTATGACTACCTCCCATGAATGAATGAATTAAATTTCTTCACTCCAGAGAAGGATAAATTTATGGAATTCTCTATTACCGAAGGCTGTGGAATTGAAGTCACTGAATATAATTAAGAAATAGACAGATTTCTAAAAGTTAGTAGTTTCAAGAGGCGTGTGGAGACAGCAGGCGTTTGGAGTTGAGGTAGAAGATTTGCAGGTTGGAGCAGGGTTGATTGGGCAAAGGACTTATTTCTACTCTTACTTTCTATCTTCAATCTCATTTGTATTTCATACAGATAGACACCCTCTTAGTTGTGCAGTCGTGATCATCTCTTTAAAAGAGATAATCTCTTTAATGTCACTTTTTTAAAAAAGGTGACATTAACAAACTTGAAGGTCAGGACTGGATGGGGATGGGGATGTAGGACGGAATGGAATGAACAAGAAACAACAGCAATCTAAAAGCTTCCACATTAAACAGCAGAAAATAAGGTTTCTTCATTGAAGAAATGACACCATTTGGAGAAAGGAAGAGTTGCATACCAATAGAAAAACAGCTCAGGCTGCAGTTGGGAACAGAACAAATTTTACATACAAAATAGAAAAGCGACTCTAAACAACATGCTGAAGGCGTTCAGGTTGCTGAATGTTGTTATGTATGTAAATGGGTGGATGTTGCTGCTTTAAGAGAGTGCATCCAGAGTGGGAATAAATGGATGTGGAGCTGAGGGGATGCACATTAAAGTATTCCCTGTTCTAGTTTATTCTCCGCTTACCCTCTGTTCTATTCATGGTTCTAGTGAACTATGACTACAACAACTGGTGATGAGAGTGGGAACTGGCCACAAACCTGCTTGTGAATGCTCGGGTGAAAAATGTTACAAATAGCATGGGACTGTGGAGATAATGTCAAGGGAAACAGTTGTGAAGGGATTCAGGCTGCTGTCAACACCTGGAAAAACGAAAAGCCATCTGAGAACAGTGCTTATGAGGAGACTTGGGCTGCAGCTGACAGCTGAAGACGGGAGTACACATCTGGGAGCTTACCAAAGTTGTCATGGAGAGCAGTCGAAAGGGGACTCAGGCTGTGTGCAATGCTGGGGAAGAATGGCACTCTGATACAGTCGGTGAGGGAGCAGCTGGCATACAGAGCATTCACTAAGGAGACTCGGGCTGCAAATAGCTACTAGAGTTGAATGGCGGGAAAAATTCCCACCGACAGGAAAACAAAATGACAGGCCAATTTGGAGAGATGGGATTTGATGAAGAGATTGAAAGTTGGACACTGTACACTGGACATTTTGATGCATGTTTAAAAACGAATAGATGGCTGAATACATAATGGTGCTGATTTTCTTGAGTATCATTGGGAGCACGTTTCTACGGAGTCTGAAGTAACTAGAGAAACCTGCAGAGAAGGCACACCAAGAACTATGCAAAATGGTGGAGAGTTATTTTGCATCAAAGCCATTAATGGTCACTGAAGCTTTCTTATAAATGGGTACAGCATAAGAAGAGTCCATTGCCCAATTCAGGGCCACCATAAGGTGAGCCGAACATTGTGAATTTGGAGGGTTCCTCCAAGCTGTCTTGCGGGACCATTTGCTTTGTGGCCTCCAACACAAAGCCATTCAACGGAAGCTACCAACAAGGAGAGACCTGGATTTCCAGGAAGCTTTCGAAATTGCTACTTTGATGGGTTAGACGCCAGTTCAGCAACACAATTAAGCGATGATGTCCAGGTGCCGAAAATAGCGGAAACTCAGCAGAATGTGATACCAACTGTAGAATACCACTGATGTGGCCACAGGGAATGAGTATGTTGGACTCAAGAAGTCCAGTGCCTCAGGTGTAAGCTAATGGACCATATTGCCTGAAATTGCCAAGTACAACTCAAGCAAGAGAAAGGGGTGCTTAAAGGAAATAATTCAGATGACAAGGCATAGAATGGTCATGTTTCCAGCCAGGGAGTAGATCTGGAGTCAGCTAGGTCTGTGGGAGAAGTAGATGGCCCAGAGACAGCAGAGTTTTGTTTAAACATCCTGTCAAGACAAGGTGAAGCTGATTATTTGTGAGTTCTTCCCAACTTAGAGGGTAAGACTTTAAAAAAGCAATTGGACATGGGTGTAGGGGTGTCTATGATTCCTGAATCAATATAACGGAACAAGTTAAAAGCATTGCCATGAAGCCTGCCAAGATTACTCCACGGACACACGTGGAACAACTGTGCCACTGAAGGGCTGGGAAAAAGTACGGCTAAGGGCCCAGTCTGCTGTATTGCCTCTGTACATAGTGAAAGGTGACAAACCTCCATTAATCAATTGCTCCATATTACTGAAATTAAACTTAAATTGGGGCATGGTTAATAGGCTGGAGGACTCAAAAATGAGTTGGAGAGAGATTTTGGACAGGTCTAAGGGTAACTTCTAGAGAACCTGGGGGAAATGAAAGAAGAAATTAAACTTCGGTTGAAGCAGGAAGTTTGTGCAAGGATTTTGACGGTGCATCCAGTACTGTACGCCAACTAGCCTTAAGTGGAGGCGGAAGTGGAAAGCTTGGTGAACCTGGGGAGCATTGGATCCTGTAATCACCAGTGAATGGGTCACTCCCAGTTTCCAGTCGTAAAAACTGATGGTATGGTCAGGATTTGTGGCGACTTTAAGGTCACAGTAATTTCCAGCCCTTTGTATGGATCAATACCAACTTGCATGTATTGAATGACCTATTCAATGGATTGGTTGGAGAGAAACAATTCTCAAAAATGGATCTGGCATACTTGCAGATAGGGGTCACAAAGGAGTCATAGCTTCCACTGACTAATAACATGCTGGGAACTGTTGCATTACAAGTGACTGCCCTATGGCATCACATCAGCTCCAGCTCTACTCCAGAGGGTCATGGTCCAAACTTTGAGTGAATTGCCAGGTGATCAGCTTTGTCTGTATGATATTTTAATTATTGGCTCCTCCGAAAAGCAGCATTTGAAAAACCGAGAAGAAACCCTAAAAATGTTGGAAGAATATGCCTAAAAGTAAAAAGGAAGAAACGTGAGTTTTTTTTAAAAGACTCCATAGACTACCTGGGCCATGTAATCGATAGTGAGGGACTACACAAGGTGCCCAAGAAGATCGAAGCTCTCACGAAGGCCCCTAGACCACAGAACGCATCTCAACTGAGATCATTCCTGAGACTTTTGAATTATTATGACAAATTCATGTCTGATCTGGCAACTGCGTTACAACTCCTGCAACTATTTGCTAGGAAAATGGCGACCAGGGCAATGGTCCACGACTGTGAGGAGGCTTACCAGGAGGTGAAGCAAGCCCTAAAAAAGTCATCAGTGTTGACTCATTTCAATCCAAAGTTACCACTGCAGTTGGTGTGCAATGCCTTGCCTTAAAGGTTTGGTGCTGCACTCTCATACAGCTTGCTGAATGGAAAGGAAATGTGCTTTGTGTTGGTACTGAGGTGACTCAGGAAGTTGAAGAAGTATGCTCAAGTGTAAAAAGGAGGATTGGTCATTGTGTTCAGTGTTAAGACATTCACCCATTTCCTTTATGTCAGACACTTCATGCTGCAGACAGACGACAGGCTGTCAGTTTCCATTTTTGATCTGCATACAGGAATACTGCCAATGGTGGCAGCATGACTGCAGAGATAGGCGTTAACTTTGTGAGCCTACCCACATTAAATCAGATACTGACAATTTGAGAAACACAGCTACCACTACTAGGAAATAAGAATGTTCCCCAGTAGAATCTGAAAATTATGTGCTTTTCCCAGGAAGACAAAGTACGTGTCAGTGAGTCAGGTGTGGAACACTACCCAGAAAGACCCAGTTTTGAATCTAATGGTGGACTTAATCCTGAGAGGAAGAACTTCTCGTAAAAACTGCCCAGGACTTTAACTCTCCTGTAGTGGAAGTTGTCTACATCAGATGTGTGTTTAATGTGGAGAATGACAGTTGTTATCCTTTCCCATTAAGAGAAAAGGTGCTGAAACAAGTGCACCAAGGGCACCCGGCATGGTACAAATTAAACAAATAGCCAGCAGCTACTTTGGATGGCTAAATGCAAACACCCAGATTGAGAAGAAAGCGGGATCACGCAAATTTTATGCATTAGTGAGAAAGGCATCACCATTGCTGCCCCTTCACCCATGGGAGTGACATTAATCACAGTGGCATTGGATTCACGTCAATTTTGCAGGAGCAGGAGAGGGATGGATGTTACCAATGGTTGTGGATGCTTATTCCAAGTGGTACGAGATGATGGTCATGAAGTCAGTATAGGCGGCAACAATGACAGACAGACTGGATGATATATTTACCATGGTTGGGAACTCCGACAAAATGTGGAAGTGACAATGGCTTGCAGGTTGTGACACAAGAGTTCAAGGAATACCTGGAAAATCACAGAGTCATACATGAGAGATTGGCTCCATATCATCCTGCGACAAATTGCCAAATGGACAGATCTGTACAAATCTTGAAGCAGGTCTTAAAGGCTGCACAAGGGAAGGGTTCGCTTGGATGGCGATTCAACAAGTTCATCAGCAGGTACAGGCACACACTATATGCGACAAACCAGTGCTTGCCAACGTTCTTAATGTTCAACCACTAGCTGAGAACCACGTGGGTTATGGCAGCCCAAAGAGACCAGAGAGATGGTGGAGCAAAATCAAGAAAGACAGATGGTTGGGAACCTCTCATGGTCGAGGTTATTTCAAAGAGGAGAGACTGTGTTAGCCTGGAATTATACACTTGGAGAAAAATGGATCCCGGCGACACTGGTGGCTCAAACAGGACCATTGAGATTTATGGAGACTAGGGATGAACTCGTCTGGAGGAGACACAAGTACCAGCTGGTTGCCACATTTCACCAACGGGGGTGAAGTCCTTCAGAATACTAAGCAGGTCCAAATGGGACCAGTGGTGTTGACCAAGTCATGTAACTCAGAGCCAGGGTGGCCCACGCACAAGTTATTCTTCGAAAACGTGATGGCTGTATTCTTGTGCAACCTTGCGTTATAGAAAAATCACACTTCAAGATCAGAGCTTAAAGTGTTGGCAATGCAATCGCATTACACCCAACGTGTTTTAAAAGTTCGCACTTTAGAAACAATGTCCCCAATTCACAAATCATGTTATAGAAAATTCACATTAACGAAACACGTGTTACAGTAGAGCAACCTGTAGAAGACAACAGCAGCTTCACAGGGCACTGATAGCCAGAGAGGATGAATAACAGGGGAAACTACCCTAGAAAAGGGTCCTGAGACAAGTAGATGGTCATCTAGGAATCACCATCCCCTGAGAGAATGATCATGTCAATGTCAACAAAGGAAGGGTTGTTTTCTTTTGCAAACACTCCTGAGGATGTATATATGTTAGCTACAATGCTTGTAAAATAGTTATAATTGTTGGATGTATATATATTGATAGGAGAGTATGGAAGTAAAGGGACAGGGATGTGTGTTGCCCCTCTAAGATAGCAGGTCAGGTAACCCAGAGGCAGGAATTAGAGGGGCAGTCCAAGAACTAACCATGGAATTGAGAGGACAATAAAGCATTCCCTGTTATAGTTTACCCTCTGTTTACCTCGTGTTCTATTTATGGTTCTACTGAATCATAACTATAACAAAACAAAAAAGAGAAAATCACAGAAAATTCAATACTGAACTTACACACTCTGGAGTTATGGAATATCTCAATAACAGTAAGACTACTGCAAATCTGAAGTGCTTACAAAAATGATGATTACTAAATCTCCCAGCTTGAACTAGAAGGTAAAGATATAATACCCAAGTTTAAACTTCTGAAGCAAACAAGGCAGCTGCACTTCATGACAGCAGTGGGAGAACTGAATAAGCAAGCACTTGAAATACTGATAGCAGTTGGAAATGAAGGGTTACACTGAATCAATATTTCTGGTTTATCTGAAGAGGAGAGAAAGATTCTGCAAATGTATGGAAAAATGCCAGAAGATCAACTTCATGTGTGAAATTTTCAAATTCCTAATTGAGAATAATGTCCTACAGGCAACAGCCACAGTAAAGCAATTGATCATTTTGTTTATAGATGCGATAACAAAGAAGACAGATGCAATTTTCCAGAAACTGAACTGTTGGATTAATTAATAGAATTGGTAATTGCTTTAATACCTACCAGAATATTTGTAAAAGAACATTTTGAGAAAAAAAGTCACAGTATTGATACATTGCTAGAATATGATAGAAAATACTAAGCGATCATAGCCAGACCACAACAACTACAAGCACTAGATGTGGTCAATAAGGATTCAAATGGAACGGGCTCCTCCTGAATCATGTTGGGGCCAGAGTCCTGGCAAAGTGCATAACTAAGGCAGCAGACAGTAAATAGTGACACGCAGGGTGAGGGTGAGTTGGAGGTGGGATGGGAGTGGGGTGTGTTGTCAGTTGCATGGACAATTATAAAATTAAAGGTAAAGGAAAAGAACGTTTTGCTGGTTAACTATGGGGTTAATTATTACCAGAAAATAAAAGGAAGGGACAGAATGTGTAAATGTTATATTGTACCGATATACCATAAAATTCCAGGGAAACTTGATAATTGAGTATACTTAAAGGCTTTGTATCTGAATGCACAAAGTATTTGAAATAAGCTAGATGAACTAATGGCATAAATGGAGGTGACAAGAGTTTCAAACTAGATAAAAGATTAGAGGGCTCAGGAGAGGTTATTAAAGTATACAGAACAAGTAATAGGATAGACAGTACGGAAAGTGTCAAGAATCGAACTTCAGGCACAACAGGTTAGCAGACAAATATTACGGGGGAGGGGGTGGGCTGTCCATGCAGCACTGAGGGTGTTGCCCTTCAATGTGTGTGGTATATGAAACGAGGTAAATGAAATTGTTGTGCAGATTGAATTGGGGGTATGATGTTATGGACATCAGGTATACATCCTATCAAAAGGACAGGCAGATGAGCAGAGGGGGTAGGATTTCCTTGTCAGTAAGAAATGAAATTAAGTTAATAACGAGAAACGATATAGAGTCAGAAGATACAGAATCTGTGTGGGTAGATTTAAATGTTACGAAGTTGTGTAGAGTAATCGTGAACTGAATGGCAGGAATCTGTTTGTTAAATAAAAGGGGGGAAAAGTGCATGGTTCTTTTAAGATGTAAAGTGCTTTTCTAAGCTAAGAGACTTATACAGAAAATTGTGTCTGTAAATCACTGTAGATTACAGACACGTAATTGAAATTGAAACAGATATTAACTGATTGTGTGATTGGAAACCTTAGGCTTATTTTGATATTTTGGCAACTAGCACGCATCAGCCAATTAACTTAAGCCAAGCACTTTAAATTGAAAACCGAGCATAAGAGGTACAGTTAGTAAGTTTGCAGATGACACCAAAATTGGAGGTGTAGTGGACAGTGAAGAGGGTTACCTCAGATTACAACAGGATCTTGACCAGATTGGCCAATGTCAGAGTATTGAGTACAGGAGTTGGGAGGTCATGTTGCGGCTGTACAGGACATTGGTTAGGCCACTGTTGGAATATTGCGTGCAATTCTGGTCTCCTTTCTATCGGAAAGCTGTTGTGAAACTTGAAAGAGTTCAGAAAAGATTTACATGGATGTTGTTAGGGTTGGAGGATCTGAGCTACAGGGAGAGGCTGACGAGGGAGGGTTGGAGGATTTGAGCTATCGGGAGAGGCTGAACAGGCAGGGGCTGTTTTCCCTGGAGCGTCGGAGGCTAAGTGGAGACCTTATAGAGGTTTACAAAATTATGAGGGGCATGGATAGGGTAAATAGGCAAAGTCTTTTCCCTGGGGTTAGGGAGTTCAGAACTGAAGGGCATAGATTTAGGGTAAGAGGGGAAAGATACAAAAGAGACCTAAGGGACAACTTTTTCATGCAGAGGGTGGTACGTGCATGGAATGAGCTGCCAGAGGAAGTGGTGGAGGCTGGTACAATTGCAACATTTAAGAGGCATTTGGATAGGTATATGAATAGGAAGGGTTTGGAGGGATATGGGCCGGGTGCTGGCAGGTAGGACTAGATTGGGTTGGGATATCTGGTTGGCATGGACGGGTTGGACCGAAGGGTCTGTTTCCATGCTGTCCATCTCTATGAGTCTATAACTGAATTTAAATCTGATAGTTTTGATAACCTCAGACCAATGTTAATGTATGAAAATTGATACGTCATCCAAGGTATATAAGGAGAGGGCTTTTGAAAATTGGGGTGAGAGCAAACTGTCATCTGAGAAATAAACATCTAGCTCCCACAAGAAACCTCTAAACTCTTTGCACCATCTACCCATAAAAGGTAGCACAACACTTCAAGTTAAGAGTCCTACATTGAATTAGATTTTAGATTAGATTACTTACAGTGTGGAAACAGGCCCTTCGGCCCAACAAGTCCACACCGACCCGCCGAAGCGCAACCCACCCATACCCCTACATTTACCCCTTACCTAACACTACGGGCAAATTAGCATGGCCAATTCACCTGACCTGCACATCTTTGGACTGTGGAAGGAAACCGGAGCACCCGGAGGAAACCCACGCAGACACGGGGAGAACGTGCAAACTCCACACAGTCAGTCGCCTGAGGCGGGAATTGAACCCGGGTCTCTGGCACAGAGATAACATCACTGACAATAGGAAAGGTGGAAGAAAGGCATTTATGACTGGAGGGATGGTGGAGAAGGCAGAGCACGTGAGTAAAATTTTGTTCAGTAAGCAAATAGTAGTTAGATGGGCAACTGTTCGGTTTGTTAGTGATTCTGTTAATTTGTTCACTGTAAGAGTTAAATTAATAAATTGTTACCTGCTGCTTACAATGAATAGCGAATTAATTTTCTTTCATTTAACCACTCTTTTTAACAGATTATAAAGGGGAGGCAAGCTTCTCTGGCTGTTTCAGTTTTAGTTATCACAGGGGTTCACCCTTTCCCCTTTATAACATGAGGAAGCTCAAAGGAAAGAACATAACCTAATGGGAGTTATGTACAGGTCTCCTAGCAATGGTCAGGATGTGCGCAAAAAATAAATCAGGAGAGAGAAAAGGTACGTAAGAAAGGTTCTATTACAATAATGATGGGGGACTTCAATATGCAGGAGAACTAGGAAAATCAGGTTGGACCCGAAGGAAAAGAATTTGTGGAATTTCTAAAAGATGGGTTTTTTGGGAGCAGCTTGTGGTAGGGCCCAGAAGGGAAGTCATAGACAGGATAACAGCTGAAGAAAATGATATGGTGAAGATTAGTGGGAAGCCAGAGGATTTATAAACCAGCCTAGGACAACTAAAAAGGGGCAAAAGAATACAATATGAAAGTAAGCTAGCTAGCAATATAAAAAAAGATTGCAAGAGTATTTTTAGCTATATAAAAATTGAGAGAGAGACAGAGAGAGACTCAGAAAATGAGGCTGGTAAAGTAGTAATGGGGAATAAAGAAATGGCAGAAGAATTAAATCAGTACTTTTCATTAGTCTTCATGGTGGAAAACACCAGCAACATACCAGAGCTTCAAGAGTGTCGGGGGCTTCTTTTATATTATTAGCTAGCTAACTCTCCTATTTCATCTTCCCCCCACCTTGTTACTTTTTTAGTATGGTGGCCACCACTAAGGAGAACCAACTGGGGAAGCTGAAAGGTCTGAAGTTGGATAACTCATCTAAACTGGTTGGACTACTCCCCAGGGTTCTGAAGGAGACATTGGTGGTGATCTCTTGGGAATAACTAGAATCAGGGAGCATTCCAGAGACTGGAAAACAGTTTATTTCACACCCTTGTTTAAGAAGGGAGGAAGGCAGAAGACAGGATATTATAGGCCAGTTAGCCTAACCTTGGGCATTTAGAGTCCAAATTTTAGGATGAGATTGCAGAGTACTGTACTTGGAAGTGCGTGGTAAAATAGGGCTGAGTGAGCACAGCGTCATCAAGGTGAGATCATGCCTGATAAATCTATTAGAATTCTTTAAGGAATTAATGAGCAAGTTAGACAAAGGAGTCAGTGGATATGATCTATTTGGATTTCCAGAAGGCTTTTGACAAGGTGCCACATAGGAGGCTGCTAAATAAGAACTATGGTGTTAGGGGCAAGATACTGACATGGATAGAGGATTAGCTGACTGGCAGAAGGCAGAGTGTGAGGATAAAGGGGTCTTATTCAAAAGAGCAGCCAGTGGCTAGAGGATTTCCACAGGGGTCAATGTTGGGACTACAGCTATTCATGTTACAAATTAATGATCTAGACAAAGGAACGGGGGACATTGTTATTAAGTTTGCAGATGACACAAAGATGGATGGAGGGACAATGAGTGTTGAGGAGACTGGGAGTCTGCAGAAGGATTTGGACAGGCTAGAAGAGTGGGCAAAGAATGGCAAATGGAATACAATGTGGGAAAATGTGAGGTTATATGCTTTGGTAGGAAGAATAGACGTGAAGACTAAATGGGAAAAGCTTCGGAAATCTGAGGCACAAAAGGGACTTGGAAGTTCTAGTTCCAGGTCCTTTTAAAAATAACATGCAGGTTTAGTTGGTAGTTAGGAAGGCAAATGCAAAGTTAGCATTCATTTTGAGAAGGTTAGATTACAAGAGCAGGAATATACTGCTGAGGGTGTATAAGGCGCCGGTCAGAACTCATTTGGAATATAGTGAGTTTTGGGCCCCATATGTAAGGAATGATGTGCTAGTGTTGGAGAAGGCCCAGAGAAGGTTGACAAGAATGATCCCTGGCTTATCATATGACGTGGGTTGAGGATCTCTGCACTTGCTGGAGTTTAGAAAAATAAAGGGGAGGATCTCATTGAAATGATAGAATACTGTGAGGCCTGAGTAGATTGGACATAAAGAAGATGCTTCCATTAATAGAAGAGACTAGGGCCCAAGGGCACAGCCTCAGAGAAAAGACCACCCTTTAGAACCGTGAGTCTATGGAACTCATTACTGCAGAGGCCAAATCGTTGAGTGTGGGTTTAAGACGGAGACAGATAGATTCTTGATTAGCAAGAGGATCAAGGGTTACAGGGAGAAGGAAGGAGAATGGGGCTGGAATACAAAAAGAACAATCAATACACTGACAACACATCAAGAACAGCCAAGGGTGAAATCCACATCTCTGAAAAATTACATCGTAAGATTTGAAAGGGTAACGAAACTAGAGTCATAAATTAATACAGCATGGAAACAGACCCATTCAGTCCAATCAGCCCACGCCGACCATGTTCCCAAACTAAACTAGCCCCACCTGCCTACTTTTGGCCCAAATCCCTCCAAACTTTTTTTTGACAGATATTTTTATTGAAGTAAAAGACATTTCTTTTATAACATATTATTACAAACTTACAAAATAATACACACAAATACAAGCATTAATATACAATTAGATATTAAATAAATAATGGCCAAAACATAGCAAAGAGAAAATATAAAGAGAAAAAAAACTCAATTAATCTAAACTACGAATCTAACCTATAACTAATCAGAACGTATAATAAAATATCTTACATTACTTAAAAGGAAATAAAAAAGGGATAACATAATAATTAAATAATGAGGTACACGTTCAGGACGAATTAACATCAAGTCATAATAAAGCCCATATTCGTACGGGATTCCTCCCCCCCCGGGGTCCCCGGACCAGCCAGAACCGTTACCACAACTAGATAAAAGCCCTTGACAAAATGGCCGAGATATCTGTATCGATATAGTTCAGAAAGGGCTGCCATATTTTATAAAATAATTCAGGTTTTTAGTGCAACATATTTATAAGGAAGTCAAGGGGAATACATTCCATGACCCACCTATACCAATTCAAAAGTCCTGGAGGGCCCTCAGCTACCCAGTTTATTAAGAAATGTTTCCTTGCACAAAAGGAAAGAATGGAGAATATTTTTTTCCCGTGCACATCTAGGGAGGGCAGGCTAGAAAAGCCCAGGAGAAGAGATACAGAATCCACCCTAATTTCTGCTCCCAATGTGTCTGTCAGAGCACTTGCTACTCTGACCCAGTATTTGGGAATCTTGTGACATGTCCATAAGCAGTGTATGAGAGTGCTGACCTCTATTTTACATTTAGGACACATTGGAGATGCTCCTGCCCTAAATTTTGCCAATCGTTCCGGTGCTATATGAGTCCTATGGAGTATCTTTATTTGAGTAGCTTGGGTTCTGTTACATATAGAGATCTTTCTGGCATTTTCCCAAATGTCGTCCCACATTTCTGAAGAGATTTCCAACCCCAATTCCTGATTCCATGTTTTAAACAATCTTTTCATGTCTTCTGATACTACGTTATGTAGTGAATGACAGAGAGTGTTGACTGAGGGTAAACCCATTGGCCAAAACACTCTTCGTTCCCTATCTGATTTATAAGAGCAATCTAATAACGTAGTCTTCTTCTGTATGTAATCTCGAATTTGGAAGTACCGAAAGAGGTCTCCATTAGGTAGTCCAAAATTCTGGTGTAGCTGTTCAAAAGACATCATAGCCTCCCTATCGAACAGACCCCCTAAGCAAGATATACCCCTGGACCTCCAGAATTTAAATGTGGCGTCTGTGAGTCCCAGTTGGGAACCCCATGCTCCCACTAAAGGAGTATAAGGGGAGGTTTTTTGTGAGTTGCCCTTGTTTTGCCGCATTATCCTCCAGGCTTTAATTGCGTTTAATACAATAGGGTTTTTACAATCGTCCATAATGGCTTTCATTTTATCTAAAAATAGGAGATTAATAAGGGGGCACTTTGCTTGAGAGGTCTCGATCTCCATCCAGATTGATTGCGTGTCACACGAGAACCAATCAGCTATGTAGCTTAATAGAGAACTCAGCTGATACTTCCTAAAGTCTGGAAAATCCAGCCCTCCCCTTGCTTGTGGAAGCTGCAGCTTCCTTAACTTAATAAGGGGCCGTCTATGGTTCCAAACGAAAGAACCAAGCCAACCATATAGTTTGCACAATGCCATCCTCGGTAGCATCACAGGGAGCATTCTCATAGGGTATAGGAGACGGGGCAAGGTATTCATTTTAATTAGAGCTATTCTGCCTAACCAAGATATTGGAAGATCCACCCAACGTTGAAGGTTCTGCCTTATCCTCTCCAGTAGATATACAAAATTGGCTTTATACAACTGGCCAAACATTGGGGTGATAAAAATACCTAAATATAAAAAACCTTCCAGGCACCACCAAAAGGGAAAGCGAGATCCGTCTGATAAGTAGGACATACTAGCGAGACCGCCCATCGGCATTACCTCCGATTTTGTGAAATTAATTTTGTAACCTGAAAACGCACTAAATAAATAAATAAAGGATTACTGAAAAAAAGGAGAACATCATCTGCATAAAAGGGAATTTTATGTTTACCCGTACCAACCCTTGGGGCTATTATATTAGAATCAGCCCGTATAGCTTCCGCTAGTGGCTCAATTATTAGCATAAATAATAGCAGTGAGAGAAGACAACCCTGACAGCAGACCCTACCCACACTGAAGGTATCCGAGTCTAAGCCATTGGTAATCACAGCTGCTTTGGGGTCATTATACAATATTGAGACCCATTTAGTGAATATCTTTCTGACACTGAATTTTTCCAGTGTGTAAAACAGGTATGACCATTCAACCCAGTAAAATGCCTTCTCTGCATCCAACGAGACTACTATTCCCGGTATTCTTTCTTGATGACAGATTTGAATCACATTCAAAACCCTTCTAATATTATTAGATGATCTACAGCCCTTGATAAACCCTGTCTGGTCCTGTTTTACGATGTGTGGTAACACCCTCTCCAACTTCAATGCTGATGTTTTAGAAAGAATTTTAAAATCTACATTTAATAGAGATATTGGTCTGTATGATGCGCAATCTTCTGGGGTCTTTCCTTTTTTGAGAATGAGAGAGATATTCACCTCTCTCAACGAAGGGGGGAGGCAGCCCTGACCATATGAGTAATTATACATGTCTATAAGTGGACCAGCTAGTACTCCTGTAAACTCATTGTAGAATTCGACTTGGAATCCATCTGGAACAGGTGCTTTACCGCTCTGAAGCTGCTTGATTGCGTCAAGTACCTCCTGGGTTGTCAGGGGAGTATTCAAAATCAACACCTGTTCCGGGGTTAAGCCCAGAAAGGCCAGGCTTTTAAAAAAGGACTCCATTTTCCTAGCTCTGTCTTCACAATCCTGCAATTTATACAAATCAGAGTAAAACTCTCTGAAGATTGGGTTGATTCTTTTATGATCATGAGTCAAAGTATCAGCACTTTCCCTAATGGACATGATAGCTTGAGGGGCCTTTCTTTTTGCAAGATACGCTAGGTATCTACCAGGCTTATCGCCATATAATCTTTGCTTTTCAAATAATATTTCCCTCTTTGCCGTTTGGGTAAACGCAGTACTCAGAGCTGTCCTAAGGGCTGTAATCCTTTGTAATTTGGCAACAGAGGATCTATCAACATAAGCTATCTCAGCTGCCTTCAAGCAAGCCTCGAGTAGACGCTGTTGTTTTCCCTTTTGTTTTTTTTGGGTTGCCGAGTATGAAATAATCAGACCCTGTGCATAGGCCTTAATGGTCTCCCACATCACCGACGGGTTACTGGCCGCACCTGAGTTAATTTCCAAAAAGGTTTTGAATTCTTGAGAAAAATATTTTACGAATTTACTATCCTTCATTAAAAAAGAATCCATATGCCAATGTCGGGGGGTCGTTTCATTGTCCCTAGTCTTGGTTTCCATGTACACTGCAGCATGGTCAGAGATTATTATATTACCTATTTTACAGGATAGTGTATAATTCAGAAAGGTAGAGGGGGCAAAAAACATATCAATTCTAATGTGACACTTATGTGGATTAGAATTTTAAAAAATCTCTGCCTTGCGGGTGAAGGCACCTCTACATATCTACTAATCCTAGCTCCTTATTCAAATCCGCCAATTGTCTGGATCTAGGAGATGTACCCGCAGTACTCTTGGGTATCCTGTCTACCTCCGGGTCCATCATACAATTAAAATCTCCTCCTATAATTGTATAATGAGCCCCGAAAGCTATCAGTTTGGAGAATGCTTCATTATAAATTTGAAAGAGTGTGCCGGAGGACAATAAAGATTCAAAATCCCATACTCCTCTCCATTTATACGGGCTTTGATCAGTAGATACCGTCCAGATTCATCTTTTATCTGACTTAAGATTTTGAAAGGAAGGTTCTTCCAAATGAGAATGACTACTCCCCTACTTTTTGAACTAAAAGATGAAAAGAAGGCCTGATCAAATCCTTGCTGTTGTAATTTCAAGTGCTCTTTATCCAGTAAATGTGTCTCCTGTAAGAGAGCTATATCAACTCCTTCTTTTTTGAGGTTTGATAGTATTTTCTTCCTTTTGATTGGTGAATTACTCCCCTTGACATTCCAGGTGCACCACTTAATCGAATGACTAACCATAATTGTCCAGGCAAGTCGGAGACCCCCGGGAGGAAGAATCCCACCCAAAGTACCCCGAGCACAGAAAATTCACAAAAATAGAAATTCTTTAATGCACTCACGCTAATATAGTGAAAAACTATTTCTAAATAAGAAAAATATAAAGCACATTTAAAAGGCGATTTCCCCCTTGCTCCCAGGTATCTTCCTATCAGTAAATCCATCGTATCCTCTCCCAACCAGCGCCCCACCCTCAACCCAGGCACCACATAGTAAAATAAAGAAATTGCAGTGTGCTATAAAACTAAAGTTGAAAGTGAGCACCCCACCCCTCCACCCACACCAACGTCTAGATACATTTAGTAAAGGTAATACCAAGTATAAGCATGTAAAACTATAAAGTTACAATCTCAGCAGGTAATAACCAAGTATGATAACAGAAAAAGAAAGCCCTACTCTAAGAAAAAAAATGAGGTAGAACAGAGCAAACACCCTCTCCCACACGAATCAACTAAACCGCCCGGCTTATATAAATAAAGACGAAATTGCATACTGGAGAACAAATAAGACCCCCTCCCTACCCCCCCCCCCGGAGACGATATTAAACAATAAAGCAAATAAGAAGACAAAAAAGGGGGAAACCGGGGGCAAAACAGCCTCATTAACCACACGGATTAATTCTTACAGTCTCTTTAAGAGAGTCCAAAAATTCTTTGGCCATCTCCAGCGATCCAAAGATATAGACGAATCCTTTGTGGCTAAAATGCAGCGTCGCTGGGCAACGCAAGGAATACTGGATGTTTAAGTCATTTAGACACTTCTTCGTTTCATCAAACGCCCTGCTCTTGCAGACCAAAGCTGGGGAGATATCCTGGAACAGCATAATCCTAGATTCCTTATATGTCATGGCTGGGGGATCCTGGAGGCTTCCATGAGCATTTGCTTCTCTCTGTAACACTGAAGCCGGAACAGGGGCACTGGTCCGACCCGGGCCTGTGTATAGCAACCCGGTGGGCCCACTCTACCCGCACCTGGCCTGATCCAACCTCCAGGTTCAATATCTGAGGGAGCCACTGCTCCAAGAAGACTGTAAGGTGGTCTTCCTCTTCCCGTTCAGGAAGGCTCAGCAAACAAATATTTTTTCGGCAACCCTAATTCTCGAGGTCATTGATGATGTTCTTCTAAAGCCCGGACTCGTTATTTGAGAGTCCGGACCCGGCTGACTCTGCAGCGGGTTCCGGGGTTGCGGCCTTTAGCTCCGCCCCTCCAACGTGATGTCGATTTTTTCAATATCTCGGTCACGCTGCAAAAGCACGATTCCCATCTGGACCTGGATTCCTCTATGAAGACGTTGATCTTCTCCTGCAGCTTGTTAATTAAAGAAAACAGGCTCGCCACCATAGGTAGGTCCCCCGAGGTGGCTGCGGACGTCTCTGCGACTGCTGGAGGGGGAGGGGGTGGGGGAGGTGTTCCTGCTGCGAGCATTCTTTCCTTTAGTCATTTTAGCACTGCACCAAATTACTCAAGCTAGATGCAGAATGACCAAGTAAATTAGGTAAAAGTTACTTTGAATGGTTTGGAAGGTGTAGTAGAGGCGGGTGGCCCACTTTGCCTGAGTTTTGGGTGGAGTACTACAGACTCAGACTTGCTGGGTTGCCGCCATCTTGGATTCCTCAGCCCCCCCCCAAACGTTTAAACGTTGTAACTTGCATCCAGCACTTCCTCTGGCAGTTCATTTCATATACCAACCACTCTGTGTAAAACAAGTTGCCCCCATGTTTCTTTTGAGGCTTTCTCCTCTCACCTTTAAAATATGTCCCCTTAGTGTTGAACTTACCCATCTTAGGGAAAAAAACCTTCCCCCCCCAAATGTTTAAAAGTTGTAACTTGAATCCACCACTTCCTCTGGCAGTTCATTTCATATACCAACCACTCTGTGTAAAACAAGTTGCCCCCATGTCTCTTTTGAGGCTTTCTCCTCTCACCTTTAAAATATGTCCCCTTGGTGTTGAACGTACCCATCTTAGGGAAAAAACCTTTGCTATTCACCTTATCTATGCCCCTCGTGATTTTATAAACCTCTATAATGTGACCCCTCAACCTTCTATGCTCCAGTGAAGAAAGTCCCAGCTAATCCTGCCTATTTTTATAACTCCATTCCTGGCAACATCCTGGTAAATCTTTTTAGAACCCTCCCCAGTTTAATAATATTCTTCCTACAACAGGGCAACCAGAACTGCATGCAGTACTCCAAAAGAGGCCTCACCAATGTCCTGTACGACCTCAACATGATGTCCCAACGCCTATACTCAAAAGGGTCTGAGCAAAGAAGGCAAGTATGCTAAATGACTTCTTAACCACAATGTCTACTTGGGACTCAAATTTCAAAGAATTATGTACCTGAACCTCTAGGTCTCTCTGTTCTACAACATCACCCAGGGACCTACTATTAATTATCTAAGTTCTGCCTTTGTTTGTTTTACCAAAATCTAATATCTTGCATTTATCCAAATGAAACTCCATCTGCAACTCCTCAGTCCGCTGACCCATTTGATGAAGATTTCTTTGTAATCTTAGATAACCTTCTTAATTGTTTACTATACCATCAATTTTGTCATCACAAACTTACTAACCATACCTTCTATATACTCATCCAAATTATTTGTATGAATGACAAACAAAAATGGACCCAGTACTGATTCTCCTAGAACAACGCTGGTCACAAAAACAACTGAAAAACAAGCTTCCACCACCACCTTTTGTCTCCTACCATAAAGCCAATTTTGTACCCAGTTGGCAAACTCACCCTGAATCCCTGTGATCTAACTTTACTAACTGGTTTACTATGCAGAACCTTATCAAAGGCTTTACTAAGATCCAAGCAGAACCTACTGCTCTACCCTCATCAATCTTTTTGGTTACTTCCTCAAAAATCTCAATCAAGTTTAAGGGACATGATTTCCCTTACACAAAGGACAAGAAGTTGGATTTTAGTAAAACCTTTGAAAATAATTGTAAGGTAAATTAATTAATAAAGTTAGTTCACTTTCTTAAATAAAGGCACAATGTTAGCCACCCTCCAGTCCTTCGGCATCTCCCCCATGGATATAGATAATACAATTATTTCTGTTCGGGCGCCCGCAATGTCCTCCCTACTACTCACAATGTCTTGGGATACACTTGATCAGGTCTCGTAGATTTATCCACTTTTATGCTTTTCTAAGGCCTCCAGCACTTCCACTTCTATGTGAACTGTTTTCAAAACATCAATATTTATTTCCCTAAGTTTTCTAGTCTCCATTTCTTTCTCCAGTAAAAGCTGACAAAATATTCATTTAACATCTCCCCCATCTCCCTGAGGTTCAACACCAAGACTACGTCAATTTTTAAGGGAACCTATCCTCTCCCTCTAGTTGCTCTTTTAAGACCATAAGACATAGGAGCGGAAGTAAGGCCATTCGGCCCGAGTCCACTCCGCCATTCAATCATGGCTGATGGGCATTTCAACTCCACTTACCCGCATTCTCCCTGTAGCCCTTAATTCCTTGTGACATCAAGAATTTATCAATTTCTGCCTTGAAGACATTTAGCGTCCCAGCCTCCACTGCACTCTGTGGCAATGAATTCCACAGGCCCACCACTCTCTGGCTGAAGAAATGTCTCCGCATTTCTGTTCTGAATTTACCCCCTCTAATTCTAAGGCTGTGTCCACGGGTCCTAGTCTCCTCGCCTAACGGCTCTTAATGTTCTCGTAGAATCTCTTTGGAATATCCTTAACCTTAGCTGCTAAGGCTATCTCATATCCTCTCTTTGCCTTCCTGATTTCCTTCTTAAGAATGCTCCTACACTTTTTATACTCTTCAAGAGAATAATTTGATCCCAGTCATCTATGTTCAGTATATGATTCTTTTTTATTCTTGACTGGAATCTCAATATCTTTAGTCATCCATTTTCCCTAATCTTACCAGCATGGCCTTTCACTGTTTCACTACTGAAATGATATATGCATCCTCAGACTTTGTACTTTTATATTGTATAATGTTTATCTCTTTTGCCATAAAGTTTACTTTCCTTATCTCAGTCTAACTAATTTTGCTACTGGCTAATGTTTATGCACTTTCACCTTTAGTATATGAGATCTATCTTTTGGAAAGTAGGTGTAATATTATTAACAGTAGTGTTGCAGTAAGAGATCAATGTGCAATTATACCAAGAGCCAGGATGTCATCACATGATCACTTTGCATTGCACTACCCTAGAACATGGATGTGTTTAGAGATAAAGCTAAAAAGAATACCTGAACTGGAGAGTAAAACAGAGTTGACTATAGACTAAATAAACAGAAGACAGTGAAGAAGTTTATCTAAGGTAACAAAGGGATTTTGATCAATTGGGCCAACAGGCTGAGGAGTGGCACATGGAGTTTCATTTGGATAAATCTGAATAGGAAAGGTTTGGAGGGATATGGGCCAAATGGAGGCCAGTGGGACTAGTTTAGTTTGGGAAACTTGGTCGGCATGCACGAGTTGAACTGAAGGATTTGTTTCTATGCTGAATGACTCTATAACTCTAAGACATTTTCAAGTACAGCACAACCTCGGTTACCCGAACATCAATTATCCAAATTTTAGATGATCCGAAAAAGATCTCAAGGTCCTGTAAAAACATTATCCATTATCCGAACAATGAATTATCCAAACAAAATACTCCCTGCCGTCTCATTCGGATAATTGAGGTTGTTCTGTAAGTAGAATCAAAGTAACTAATTTCTGTTACATATAGACTGCAGTCAAATCCTCCATTTTTTAGATTAGATTAGATTACGGTGTGGAAACAGGCCCTACGGCCCAACAAGTCCACACCGACCCGCCGAAGCGAAACCCACCCATACCCCTACATTTACCCCTTACCTAACACTACAGGCAATTTAATATGGCCAATTCACCTGACCCTGCACATCTTTTTGGATGGTGGGAGGAAACTGGAGCACCCGGAGGAAACCCACGCAGACACGGGGAGAACGTGCAAACTCCACACAGTCAGTCGCCTGAGGCGGGAATTGAACCCGGGTCTTTGGCGCTGTGAGGCAGCAGTGCTAACCACTGTGCCACCGTGCCGCCCACAAATTTTGATTAAAACAGAAGTCAATTGAAATGGGCATCAGGTGGATTTTAGAACCAGGTTCATCTTAAGGTCAATGTTATGCCAGGTAGCTGTATAAGACCATATTCCAAGAAATATAAAGAGGGAAAAGAGTACAGGGCAAAGGTGCTGTAAAATTCACCCTAAGATTATTCACTATTTCATCTATCTGCTCCTCTACTTGACTGCTGTGAAGAATGAAGACACAGCAGTACAAAAGAGGCCTAGTTACAATAGATATTAATGAAAAATATATGTTGACTATTAGTAAACATCTCCCATCATTGGTACTTTCCCTGAGAGCAACTAATTGAGACCTGCAGTATGACACAGGTTTTTGTGCATCAATTACTTAAGGTTGTTCCAATAGTTATACTCACCAAAAGATGGAGCTGCCGTACACCTAAATAGTGAACACCTAGGCAGGGGGACGTTCTATAATTTTGATACTTCCCTGAGACAAGACATTTCATAAAATCCAAAATAATGGTATAGATTTTCTAAAATCTTGACAGTAATTTGGTTGAGTGGAATGTTTGCCAATTATTGAACTTATTTGATTTATTCCATTACTATGTCATAAGAATCTGGCTGATTCAATCTGCTGTAAAGGTTACTGCCAGAGTGATTTAGATGAAAGCCTATCTCATGATGCAGTCTATTGTTCATAATCCCATTTTATTATTAGAACTGATGAAGACCCTTCTGATGAAGTAATCAGACTCTGAACATTTCTTCTCGCAGATGCTGCCAGACCTGAGTCTCTCCAGCAAATTCTGCTATAGTTTTGGATCTCTAGCATCCACAGTTCTATACTTTCTTTGTACGCCCCATTTTATTCATGATGATCATGCAATCAAAGTAATTCAATTTGAAAATGAACCCAAAATCAGGCAGTTGTTATGGACCAGATCAGACCCCATCAAAATATTTTAAGAAGGTAGCCTAGACCCTAACCTTTTCTTATTTTTAAAGGCAAATGTGAAGTGAACCCACCAGATGCAATGTGACTGGCCAAAATACACAATGTTAAACAAAATACTATTTATTTATATATATATAACATTAAAATACAACCAAAGAAAGAGAAAATTTAGAACAACTACTCCACTTGAAAACTTAACAGAATAATAGATACAGTACCTATTACTAATTAACTGTTTCAATATAGTAACATCGCATAAACATACCCCTTGGCAAAAAAAAATCAGACCTAGTTTCTCACTTGCAGTTCTCCAATCTGGGAGGAAAAAACATCAAGAAAATTTAGAGGACATAGCAGCCAAAAGACATTCATTAAAGCTTCCAACTCTTTTGAAACCCCAAGAGCTTCTGCTTAAAGCTAAACTGCAAAACTAAAACAAAAAAAAAACTAGAAAGCCTGGTCTGTGAGATCTGGCCACACCCTGGCTGCTTCCATTGTTCCAATTTAAAAAAAAACAAGGCCTCACTAGCTGTTTACTCAAGTAGTCTTAAGTAGACAGCTCATGGCCACCGTCTTACAACCTCTCTTCAAAAAAAATCTAGGACAAAATAATCTCCTGAAAGCCACAGCATCATCATACTATCTATAAACAACTTGTCGTTCTGTCCTGTTGCTATATCTCCAACTGGTGTAGTTTTTTAAAAAAAATAGCCCATGATGCAATTATGTTTAACTCCATATTATGATTGATGTCATAAAATAAAAATTGTAGCAACTGTATTAATTACCTAGTTAATTGTCATAATACAATCAAAAAGTTTTTTTTTTCATTTACTTGTAGTACATGAATATTACTAGCGGGGCCAGCATTTATTGTGAATCCATAACTGCCTTTGAGAAGTTGATGGTGAGCTGCTTCTTGTGGTATAAATGTTATTTGTCATGTTTCAATCCAAATATGGATATTGTCCACATCTTGCTGCAGTTGGAAACTAGCCGCTTCAGTAACTCAGGAGTTGCAAATAGTGCTGAACATTGTGCAATCATCAGCGAACATCCTCACTTCTGACCTTAAGATGATGGGAAGATCATTGATGAAACAGCTGAAGATGACTGGGCCTGGGATACTACACTGAGCCACTAAAGGCTCATGTGACACAGTGGCAGTGCTCCTATCTCTAAGCCATGGAACCCAGGTTCAAGTCCCACCAGCTCTCGAGTCATGTAATAATAAATCAGAACAGGTTAATTATAAAATGTCTACCCTGAGCTCCTCCTGCAGAAACATTCTAGATCTGAGAAAATGAACCTCCAATAACCACAACTATTTTGTGCATCAGTTATGGCTCTAATCAGCAGAGTACTTACCCCAGATTCCCATTGATTCTAGTTTTGCTAGTGCTCCAGGATACCTGACTTGGTTAAATGTAGCCTTGATGTCAAGAGCATGCTCACCTCACCTCTGGAAATTAGCTAATTTGTTCATGTTTGAAACAAGGCTAGAGATTTACAAGTTGAGAATTCGTATTTCTTAATTGCAATTGGCCAAAGACAAATTGTTTCTGATAAAGTTATTTTCTTACAGAAACTTGAGTTCTACAGTCAGGTCAATTGAGTAGTTTGACTAAATCTTCTAACATTTGTTATGACTCCAATAATAATGGGACTTGATTTCCAGCACAGTGAGGAGTGACATATCACATTAGAGTTATTTGCATATTGACCTCACAGTCCCAAGAAGTAAATTCTTGAACTCAGGTGACTGGTATTAATTCAATGTAAGTGAATGGGTTTTGAATGAGTCAAAACGATTGCCCATTATGCACAGTATACAAAATGCAACAATTCCTTTAAAATAAAATACATCTTACAACTAGCTTCAGTGGCTATAGAATTAAGGTTAAAAATTCCACAATGCTCTTTTGTTGTGTATTCTCTATCCAAACCATAGAATTATAGGTTGATACAACATAGGAAGTTATTAGGATAAACGTGCCAGTGGTAAAGCTATTCAATTATTTCCTCTCCTCTTTTCTTAAAACCCTGCGAAATGCCTTCCACTCATCTTTGCTCCAATTCCATTTCAAAAGCTGTTACTGAATCTCCACCCTTTCAGGCAGTGTAATCCAGTTCATCATAATACACTATATAAATTCTTTTCCCTCATCTCTCATCTGGTTTTATTGCCAAACAGCCTAAATCTGTGTCCTCTGAGAACTGGCCTTTCTATCACTGGAATCAGATTTTCTTTCTTTACTCTATGAAGACAATTGGTGATTTTGACCAAGTTCATCAAATTTCCTGATTATCACTCAAATCTTCATGTTTGGTAAATTAAAACTAAATGGATTTTTTCTAATTAAAATTTTGACACTTCTTACCATTACAATTGGGATACACAAAGTGTCGCAAACATTCAGCAGGAATTCTGAATACTTCTCCAACATGTTCTCACTTGCAATGCTTGGAGCTGTGAAAGCATTTCCTTGTACAGAAGGATCCTTCTGACAATCAACAGCTAATCTACAAAAACAAAATTGAGCATAAAGATGTTTTCTAACACACTTGCATAGTATACTGCCATTAAAAAAATTAAGGTATGTAAAAAGAGTTACTGTGTATCAGACCTATCAGAGAGATAGAACAGGCAGATGTGATTTTGGAGAAGGAGATAAGCAATGAGATAAGTGCATTTGAAATTTAAAAAGTCAATGGATTAAATGAACTAACCAAATTCAAAGATGATAAAATCTCTAGTCCAGATGCATTGAATTCACACATTTTAAAAGAATCTAGAAAAGAGTTGGCAGGGGCATTATACACAAAATATTAATATGTAAAAAGAAATTGTGCCAGAATGATGGATAACTAATATAAAGCTTTATTGCAAGATTTGGGGGGGGGGGGGGGGTTAGATGATGTCTAGGGGAATACAGAGCAATCAGCTTAACATTAGTGACAAGAGAAATAATGGAATCCCTACTAAAGGTATTGGAAGAACATCCAGAAACAAAATTTATAACAAAGTAAGCACAGATTTGAAAAAGGAAAATCTAGATTTACAGCACAGAAAAAGGCAAATCAGCCCATTAAATCTGTGCCAGTCAAAAACAACCAATTAAGTATTCTCGACCAGCTTTAAGATCACTGACTTCTGAAACAAGGTGCCAGCTTGTATATGACAGCAAAATCACTGCAAATGTCTAAAATGGGATTGCATATACTACTATCACTGCTTAGGATGTTGAGTGCAATAGCTAATGTGACTCTTCTGATATCTCCCCATGCCCCACCACCAGCAAAAGCTGAACTAAATTCTAAATCCACAGTTTGCTTCTCAGGCTATTATCATTACATCCAGTCATGTGACATTGCAAGCAGTTTTTTTTGTTTTTAATCAAGTGATGTAAACTGTTCCACAGACTATATATTTAACATGTCTGCTCTCAAACTTGCTCAGGACTATAAGCTTCCGATTATCTAATTTCAGTTTATGGTTATGTCTTGATCCATTCTCATGGACTTTCTTGAAGCTTTCAATGCTAAACAGATCTTCAGCGTTACAGTTTCAAGCCCAAGTGATACTTACCAACTATATATTTAAATAGATATTACATGTGAAAATTACAAGTATTGAACCTTCGTTTCAGGGTGAAAAATGTTAAGATTCTAAAGCAAGATTTAGACTCTGGTGAGATTTTAAAACGTTAAGACCTATACTGTTTCAGATTTCAGAACAACAAATATGTGCACTTAAAATGGGAGATGGGGTAAAATGTTGGGGGAAGTTCAGAAACTGTGGGCAAAACTGGAAGAAAGAACAATTCATCCATCAATGACATTTTAACTCAGTTACCTCATCATTATTTATACTTCTGGCATTCCTGCCTGATCAGGAACAGTAAGTATCACATGAATCTGCATGACAAAACTTCATCTCCAGTACATAAAGCAATAGTCCAAAAATGCAAGTTTAAGTCTGAGATTGAGCCTCAGTCCCATATTGCAGATGCCTCCCTAAATGTCCTGTCAGGAGTCTGAAGACCAGGAGAGAGATATCCTCCCTTTGCAACAAGTGGAAGAAGTCTGCAACTGAGTCCAAGAAGGTATGGTTGGAGGTTGTGTTGGAAATCAGCAACTGAAATCTGGCAAATGCTCCTATCTTCAATACAGGAAGCAAGTTAATGGCAAGTGGAAAGTCAAGATTTACCCAAACAAAAATAGGGTGTAGGAGGATCACATTTTACCACGGATATTAACTGTATTCCTGTTTTCAGATGTTGCCAGACCTGCTTAGTTTCACAGCACTTTCTGTTTTTGTTTCAGATTTTTAGCATCCATAGTTCTTTGTTTTTATATCATGGCTAAAGGATTGGTTAGCTAACAGGAAGCACTGTGTAGCGATTAATGGGTCTTTTCCACGTGTGAATGCTCTACTGAGTGAACTGAATCTGCTTCCACTGTCCTTTCAAACAGTGAGTTCTGATCACAATAAATTGTCATCCCAGAGTAAGGAGGATCTGGAGCAGGAGGTCGCCAGCACCTAAAAACAGTGAATGAAATGTGAACCCAGAGATCATCACTAATATTTAAAAGAATGAAGGTCAAAATTCCAGAAAAGCATGCAGAACCTACTCCTGCTACAGACAATGGGGTCACTCATTTAAATCTGAGATGCAAAGGCATGTTTTTTCCCTGAGGATAGTGAATGTCCGGAACTTTCCATCCCAGAGAGTTGAAATCAAAAGCATTTAAAGGGATGAAGGTAGGTTGCTGAAATATCAAGGAGTTCAGGCCTGGGGCAGGTGAGCCATGATCTTGTTGAACGACAGGGCAACCTTCAGGGAACAGCAATGGCAAAAAAGAAAGAATATAATGTGGCGAAGGGCAGTAGGGAACCAGAGGATTGGGAAGCTTACAATGGCCAACAGGGGCATCAAAAAAAAAGGGAGGGATGTTATTAAATATGAGTGTAAGCTAGCCAGTAATATAAAGGAAGACTGTAAGAGTTTCTTTAGATATATAAATGGCAAAAGAGAGGGAAAAGTGGATGTTGGACCACTGGAAAATGATGCTGAAGAGATAGTAGTGGGGAACAAGGAAATGGCCAAGGAACTGAATAGCTACGTTGTGTCCAGTCTTCACGGTGGAAGACACTAGTAATAGCCCAAAAATTCAAGAGACTCAGGGGGCAGAGCTGAATATGGTAGCCATCACCAAGGAGAAGGTGCTAGAAAAACTGAATGGCCTGAAGGTAGATAAATCATCTGGACCAGATGGACTACACCCCAGAGTTCTAAAGGAGATAGCTGAAGATATAGTGGAGGCATTAGTGGTGATTTTTCAGGAATCGCTAGAATCAGGGAGGGTCCCAGAGGACTGAAAAATCAGTAACATGACACTCCTCTTTAAAAAAAGGAGTATGGAAAAAGATGGAAAATTACAGACCGATTAGCCTAACCTTGGTTGTGGATAAGAGTCTGGAGTCCATTGTGAAGCTTGAGATTTCTGAATACTTGGAAGTGTATGGTAAAATAGGGCAAAATTAGCCTGGTTTCATCAAGTGAAGGTCAGTCCTGACAAATCTGCTAGAATTCTTTGAGGAAGTAACAAACAGGTTAGACCAAGGAGAGCAGGTTATCTACCTGGACTTCAAGAAGGCCTTTGATCAGGTGCTGCAAAAGAGACTGCTGAGTAAGATAAGGACCTATGGTGTTAGAAGCAAATGCTAACACGGATAGAAGATTGGCTATCTGGCAGAAAGCAGAGAGTGGGAATAAAAGGGTCTTTCTCAGGATGGCAGCCCACTACAAGTGGTGTTCCACAAGACTCAGTTTTGGAACCACAACTTTTCACTTTATACATTCACAATCTAAATGAAGGAACTGAGGGCATTCTCGCTATGTTGGCAGACAATACAAAGATAGGTAGAGGGACAGGTAGTAATGAGAAGACAGGGAGGCTGCAGAAGGATTTGTACAGGTTAGGAGACTAGGCAAAGAAGTGGCAGATGGAGTACAATATAGGAAAGTGTGAAGTCATGCACTTGGGTAGGAAGAATAGAGGCATGGGCTATTTTCTAATGGGGAGAAAATTCAGAAGTCTGAAGTGCAAAGAGACTTGGGAGTTCTAGTTCAGGATTCTCTCAAGGTAAACTTGTAGGCTGAGTCAGTAGTTAGGAAGGCAAATGCAATCTTGGCATTTATTTTGAGAGGTTTTGAATATAAAATCAGGGATGTACTTATGAGGCTCTATAAGTCCCTGATCACCTTTGGAGTACTACGCACAGTTTTGGGTCCCATATCTCAGGACCTGCTGTGCTTTTCCAGTGCCACACTTATCAACTCTGACTCTCCAGTGCGTGCAGTCCTCAGTTTCTCCAAGACCCAGAGTCCTCAAACATTCATCATATGTTTAGCTTTTCATTTCTGGGATCATTCCCGTGGAGAAATGAAAAGCTTAACATATGATGAACTTTTGAGGACTCTGGGTCCAGGAGAAACTGAGGACTGCAGATACTAGACAGTCAGAGTTGAAAAATGTCATGCTGGAAAAGAATAGCAGGTCAGGCAGCATTCGAGGAAGAGAGTCGATGTATCGGGCATTCCTTCATCAAGAAGTTGGGGTCGGGGAGTGAGAGATAAATAAGAGGGTAGGGGTGGAAGGGAAGGTAGCAGGGAAGGCAATAGGTAGATGCAGGTGGGGGGTGCTTGTGATAGGTTGGTGGGCAGGGTGGAACAGTTACGTGGGAAGGAAGATGGACAGGTAGGATAGGTCAAGAGGGCGGTGCCAAGTTGAAGGGTTGGATCTGGAATAAGGTGGGAGGTAGTGGAGATTTGGAAATTAGTGAAGTCGATGTTGATGCCATGTGGTTGAAGGATCCCAAGGTGGAAGATGAGGAGTTCGTTCTCTAGTCGTCAGGTGGCTTGCATTTGGCAATGGAGGTGGCCCAGGACTTGTATGTCCTTGGTGGAATGGGAGGAAGGGTTGAAGTGGTCAGCCACATGGTGGTGGGGTTGTTTGGTGCATGTCCCCAAGAAAGTTTCCCTGAAATGCTTCGCGAGTTGGCATCCAGTATCCCCGATGTAGAGGAGACCACATCGAGAGCAATGGATACAGTCAATGAGGTGTCTGGATGTGCAGGAAACTTTCTGCCAGATGTGGAAGGATCCTTCAGTGCCTTGGATGGAGGTGAAGCAGGAGATGTGGGCACAGGTTTTACACCTCTTGCAGCAGAAAGGGAAGGTGCCAGGTGTGAAGGGTGGATTGGTGGGGGTCATTGATCTAATGAGGGAGTCATGGAGGGAATGGTCTCTGCGGTATGCAGATAGGGTTGGGGAGGAAAATATGTCTCTGGTGGTGGGGTCTGATTGTAAGTGGCGGAAATAGCACAGGATAATGTGCTGTATCCAGAGATTACTGGGATGGAAGGTGAGGACTGGGTGGATTCTATCCTTGTTGCGGTTAGGGCTCAAGGGCGGAGGTGTGGCAAGTGAAGGAGATGCACTGAAGAGCACTGGTGATCATGTGGAGGGAGGTGGGGGAAGGGGAGGAAGATATTGAGGTGTTTGAAATAGGAGGCCATCTGAGATGTCCTAAAGTAGAATTGTTCCTCCAGGAACAGATACGGCGAGGCGGAGGGAGGAGGTATGGTGGTGGGAGGAGTTCTAGTCCAGGTAGCTGTGGGAGTCATTGGGTTTGAAATAGATGTCCATGTTGAGTCGGTTGCCAGAGATGGAGAGGTCCATGAAGGGGAGGGAAGTGGTCCGAGGTGATCCAGCTAAATTTAAGGTCAGAGTGAAATGTGCTGGTGAAGTTGATGAATTGTTCAACCTCCTCGTGAGACCACAAGGTGGTGCCAATACAGTCATCGATGTAGCAGAGGAAGAGGTGTGGGATGATGCCAGTGTAACTGCGAAAGATGGACTGTTCCATGTATCCTACGAAGATGCAGGCAGAGCTGGGGCCCATGTTGGCACTCTGGGTCTAAACTTGATGGAGTTTAGAAGGGATGTGGGGGATCTAATTGAAACTTACAGAATACTGAATGGCCTGGACAGAGTGAATGTTGGGATGATGTTTCCATTGGTAGGAAAGACTAGGACCCAAGGGCATAGCCTTAGAATAAAGGGAAGACCTTGCAGAACAGAGATAAGGAGATACGTCTTTAGAGAGTGGTGAATCTATGTAATTTGCTGCCACAGAAGGCTGTGGAGGCCAGGTCATTGAGTATATTTAAGACTGACATAGATAGGTTCTTGATTATCAAGGAGATCAAGAGTTATGGGGAGAAACTGGTAGAATGGATTCAGAAACATATCAGCCTGATTGAATGGTGGAGCAGACCTGATGGGCTGAATGGCCTAATTTCTGCTCCTATGCCTTATGGTCTTAACCAAGTGCCTCCTAATGCTCCTATTTCTTATGTTCAAGTGAAAACATTTCTCATATTCCTGGCCTTTTACAAACTATTTTAAATTAACAGCTTCCAGTTACTGACTCTCATGAAGTGGGAACAGTTGTTTCTTATTCTCTTGTTCAGAATGCCTCAGAGCCATACAACATGGAAACAGACCCTTCAGTCACAATCATTACGATAATCCCAAACTAAATTAGTCCTTCCTGCCCATATCCTTCCAAATATTTCTTATTCATGTACTTATCTAAAAATCCTTAATCTCTATTGAGACATTGCTTAATATTCTCTGCTGTTAAGGAAAACAGTCCCAGTTTTTCCAGTCTGGGTGGATAATATAAATTGTGTATCCTTAAAACCATTCTATTAATCCCACCAGCATCCACTCTCCAAGGCTATGTCATCCTTTTTAAAGCATGGGAGCAGAATTGATCACAATAATCCCAAGTTTCAAAAGGTCAGGTTGTGGTTGAGAAAATGGAGGAGGAGGATTTTGGAGCGATCAACGTTTGGATGGCAAAACATAAAGTTTGGATTTCTCAGGGTGATTTGGAATTTTAATGTAACAGCATGAATAACTTGCTTCTGCCAGGATGATTTATCACTAAAGCTGCTAGTTAGGTCTATGTTCTCTTTGCTCAAGATTCTAGTTTCAAGCAATTCCATAGAGAAATTTTCTAAAGCCTTCCTCCTCCTGGTTTGTCAACATGTATTTACGAAAAATAATATAAAGCAACTGATCTTCAAGAAGGTTACATAAAATTTAACAGCTTAAAATCAATACAGATTTTTTTGTGTTCATCACAGCACCCCTAACATGATCAGGTCTGTATATATCAAGTACCTGCAAGCATTAAGAAATGCCTCTAAAGCACTAAGTAGCAACTGTCCTTGTCTTGAAGACTTTTTGCTTTGTTCCCTCCTTATAGACTGACTCTGGAATAAGAACACAGCAGGTAATAGTTAAAAGTGAAACCTAGAGTTATAATAATAATAATCGGAATTTGAAAAAAAAATCTCATTTACTATCTTCTCTTAGGAAAAGAAGCAGCTGAAAATTGTTGACCAAGAGGAAACACAAATAAGTAAATAGAACAGCCTGCATGATTCTAACATTTTGCACAACTAAATGGATTTGTTGCTGGACAACTTCAATAATTGAGAATATTACACTTTTAGAGCTCCTGTCAACTTTATTGTTATCTGATACATCACACTGTAGCCAGGAGGGAGTTACAATAACAATGCCACAAGTCATTGGGAGAATATGCTCTGATCCTGAGATCCACTAAATGGGCAGCTTGAACAAAACAAGATGGCTGCTGCAGGCCTGTAAGGTTGGTATGCATGCACACATGATTATGTGGAGGGGGCGAATGAGGAACTGATATACTGATACCTATTTATCTATTGTCTAAAATCTCGTAACTAAAGAAGGTGTGCCTAGGTACCTTTGTACCTAAGACAGCGCTGTAATTGGTGATGTATAAATTTTTCACTATACTCATTAACTATGTGTGACAATAAAGGCTAATTCTAATATAGTTAAGACTGCTGTCCAAGATAGAAATAGGCAGCCCGCCATGCCCTCAACCCCCACACCATCACTCCAAGTGCTGTATAAATGTTTAAGGCAGGAGGGTGAAAAAGTAAGCAAGCCTCACAGGCCATCATCATACAAGTGGTGAACTAGTGTTAGTCATCTAGGCAATGAGTAGTGGTTACATTTTGCAATTTTGAATTAGTGAATTAACATTAACTCTTAAGTGGTCATAACATATTAAAGTGTAGAATGATTTCAACAAAAAGTTAACAAGATTCACATTACCTCTTTACTCCTGACAGTGCTGCCACTGCTTCTGATCATGGGAGGCACAGGAAGATCTGCACAGCGCATTAATATAGCTTCAATGAGTGGTTGCAGTTCTTGGTATTGTACAGGTACAGGCAGGTGACTCTTCCTGAGTAAGTTTTTTTAAACAATGTACTTCAGTGTACATATCAGTTATTCAGGCCCACCTACCTCATATTATTCAGATTAATTTAATATATTTCACGACATTTAATGTATTTTGTTACAGAAGAGTACAAGAGAACATGGAGCAAAGGTGAATAAATTAAATTAAGATGCAGATCATCCATGTACAAACAGAACGAATGAGGCTCAAGAAAGCCAAAAATGACATTTGTGTAATTACCTCAGCTTAGTTAATCCTCTTTTATTTCTGCCAACTCAAAAAAAACCCTTTTTTTTTGTTGTACAAACAGTAACAAGAAAGTTGGTTCTTTTTACCGCAGAAAGAATGTCAAAGCAGTGGCTGCCTCAATCACAACCTCAAGGCTGGAGCTGGCCATTGCTTCCTGTAATACAACAATGACTTCATGCCAAATATTGAAATTCATGAACAGTTTGATTCCTGAAGGCTGCCTGTAAAAGATACATTTATAATGTTTAATTGCATATTTCACTTACATATTTTAAACAAATTGTTACAAAATATTTTAAAAGTGTAAAACGTACTTAAATGATGACACAGCAAATTACAACTCAAGCCCTCATAAGAAAAAGTAGGCCATTCAGCCCCTCAAACCTATCATGCCATTCTATAATAGCTGATTTCTCCCAAGGTGTTAACACCTTTGTGCCAATCTATCCCCTGTATCTCTCAATTCCCCAATATTTGAATAATCTACCCACCTTCGCTTTGAATGACTTTGTAATCTAACCTCCACCACTCTCTGGGATAGAAAATTCCAGACACGTACTACCCTCAGAGAAGAAATTCCTTTACATTCTCATGTTTTAAATGAATGTCCCCTTATTCTGTAACTATGTCCCTTAACTTAAGATTCCCCCACTGGCAGAAACATCCTCCTAATATTTACCTCACCAAGCCCCCTCAAAATCTTGGGCCTTTCCAAAAGGTAACATCTCGTTCTTCTAAACTCCAATGAATATATGGCAGCTGTTCTTGATAAATCAGCTGTTCATTCCAGGATTTAGTCAAGTGACTGTCTACTGAACTGCTTCTAATGCCAGCATATCCTTTACTATATACAGAACCAAAAATGTACACAGACTTTGAGGTGCAGTCTCACCAATATCTTGTTCTAACAAGATCTCTCTATTTTTAACCTTCAATCCCCTAAGATTAACGTTCAAATCCCATCAATATAATTTAAATAAACCATAGAGAAAAAGGCTTCAACTTCACATCAACTTTTCTTCATGGAGACCTAAGAGTTCCAGTTTTCCTCTTCCATTCTACCTTCTTACATTTTAGATACAGAACATTAAAGAAAACTCTACTTGACATGGAATTATCTCACCTGGATTCTGAAACCTCAATCTTTAACTTAAGAGCCTGTAGTGACAACAGTTGCTGAGTTTTCTGTGCGCTGGCTAAAAGTAGACACCAAACAGGCTCAAATGAATGCTCACACGGAAGATTAGCAAAAGGTTCCACTCGGTTTCTGCCAGTTTTGTAAACTTCTTGGCCATCCAAGAAGCAAGAAAAATGGGCATAGAACAGACTTCCAACACACCTTTTTAAATCATGTTTGCACTAAGAAATTGCTAAGCACAAGATTCACTCCTTTAATTTCAGTTCTTTACATGCAGAAAGGGCTGTTACGATTAATTGTTAAAGTTAAGATCACTGGCCCAATCTATTCTGAAGAACACTCACTGATAGGATTGCATATGCTTACACTGACCTGGATGCCAATCCAAAAGCACCAAATTGAACTAAAATGCTAACAGAAAGGTAATTAAGTACATACAGCCAGTGTACTGTTATGAGATTTGTTACTTTCTGTTTAGTCTGCAGAATTGACTGCTGAGAAAATTACATTAGCCACTTGGTACATAATTAAGCACTATTTTTCCAATGCTTTTGTAATTTATGCCAAATAGCTAGGTTTCAGATGGATTGAAATGAAAGTATGTAAATTACATCTTAGTTTCTGATAAAAATTGAACTGAATCGAATTTATTGTCACATGTACCAAGACATAGTGAAAAGCTTTGTCTTGCATGCAACTCAGGTAGATCACATAGATAAATAGCATAGATAAATAAATAATAGGTAAACGGCAGCAAAAACAAAAACACAGGTACAGGCGAGTACTAAGAGTTTGAGAGTCCATTCAGTATTCTAACAACAGTAGGGTAGAAACTGTTTCAAAACCGGCTGGAGTGTGTGTTCAGGCTCTGTACCTTCTCCCCAATGGTAGAGGTTGTAGAAAAGCATTGCCAGGGTGGGATGGATCTTTGAGAATGCTGGCAGCCTTTCCTTGACAGCGGGCATGGTAGATGGATTCTATAGATGGGAGGTTGGCCTTTGTGACGGTCTGGGCTGAGTTCACCACTCTCTGTAACAGTCTCCGATCTTGAAAGGTACAGTTCCCATACCAGGTAGAGATACATTCAGAAGAATGCTCTCAATGGTGCACCTATAAAAGTTGGCAAGGGTATTCACTGTCATGCCAAATTTCCTCAGCTGCCTGAGGAAGAAGAGATGTTGTTGGGTCTTTGTAACCAGTGCGTCCACATGAAGAGTCCAAGAAATCTTGTTGTTGATGACTGCTCCCAGGAGCTTGACACTGTCCACTCGTTCCACCTCTGTGCAGAAATGTGTAACATCCCGCCAAAAGTCAATAATGAGCTCCTTGGTTTTGCCGGAATTGAAGCTAGGTTGTTCTCAGTGCACTATTTTTCCAGGTGTTCCACATCGTGTCTGTAGTCTGTCTTGGCACCATCTGAGATTCAACTGAATATGGTGGTGTCATCAGTGAACTTGTAAATGCCATTAGCCTGGTATTTGGCCTTGCAGTCATGGGTATACAGTGAGTACAGTCGGAGGTTGAGTACGCACTACTGGGGGACTCCACTGTTGAGTGTTAGTGAGGACCAATCAAACCGGGAACATTCCTAGTCACAATGGACATTTCAGCACTCTACACCAGCATCCCCCACAATGACAGCATCGCGGCAACAGCCTCAGTACTCAACACCAAGAACTGCCAATCTCCGAGCACCGTCCTACAACTCATCTGCTTTATCCTCGATCACAACATCTTCACCTTTGACAACCAGTTCTTCATCCAGACACATGGAATAGCCATGAGGACTAAAGTTGCGCCCAATATGCCAACACCTTCGTACACAGGTTCGAAAAAGACTTCTCTGTACAGGATCTCCAACCAACATTATACACCAGGTACATTAACGACATTTTCTTCCTCTGGACCCATGGCATGGAGTCACTGATAAAACTACACAGTGATAAGTTTCATCCCACCATCAGACTCACCATGGACTACTCTCTACTATCTGTCGCATTCTTGGACACATGCATCTCCATCAAGGATGGACACTTCAGCACCACACTCTACTCAAACCCACAGATAACCTCACAATGCTACACTTCTCCAGCTTCTACCTAAAACATATTAAAACAGCCATCCCCTATGGACAAGCCCTACGCATACACGGGATCTGTTCAGATGAGGAGGAACGTGACGGGCATCTGGAAGTACTCAGGGATGCCCTCATAAGAACGGGGTACGATGCTCAACTAATCAACTGCAAGTTCCAACATACCACAGCAAGGAACCATAATGACCTCCTCAGGAGACAGACACGAGCTTCAACCGACAGGGTACCCTTCGTTGTCCAGTACTTCCCAGGAGCCGAGAAACTACACCATGTTCTTCAGGCCTGCAACATATTATCAATAAGGATGAGCACCTCGCCAAGACCTTCCCCACACCTCCACTGCTCGCCTTTAAACAACCACCAAACTTCAGATCATTGTTCATAGTAAACTGCCCGACTTTCAGGACAACTCCATACAACCCTGTCACGGTAGGCGCTGCAAGACCTGTCAGAGTGTGGACATAGATACCACCATTACACGTGGGGACATCTCCGTGGCAAGTACTCATGCGACTCAGCCAACGTTTCTACCTCATACACTGCAGGCAAGGATGCCCTGAGGCATGGTACATTGGTGAGACCGAGCAGAGGCTACAGCAACGGATGAATGGGCACCGCACAACAATCAACAGACAGGAGTGTTCCCTCCCAGCTGGAGAACACTTCAGCGGTCCAGGACATTCAACCTTGGACTTTCAGGTGACCATCCTCCAAGGCAGACTTCAGGACAGACAGCACCGAAGCGTGGCCGAGCAGAGGGTGACAGCTAAGTTCGGTACCCATGGGGATGGCACCTTGGATTCACATCACACTACAGGTGACCACCCTTGCATGATATACACACACTCAGACACTCCTACACACAGACACACACACACATACGAATTTGTACTTGTACTTCCAGAATTATCGTGTACTTTCCTTAAAAACTGCATGAATCCATAAAAGATGCTGTTAATTCATTTTTTAGATTAGAATCAGTCTAAACATTATGGCACAGACAGCAGCACACAGGGGACTAACACCTTCAACATGCTCTCTGGGCTGACACCAATTGTTACAGTTAACCTGAGAATGTAACTTTTAAAAAAAGTTTTGTGATTTACATATGAAAGAAGTGAGACTAACATAGTCATTCTAACAGATGAGAAACTTAACAAACAATCAAGGTATTTTTCAATGTATAATTTCAGTTTCATCACACTGTAAAAATTTGCTATAAATTCTGTGTCTTACAATTGTGTACTCCACAACCACCTGATGAAGGAGCAGCGCTCCGAAAGTTAATGCTTCCAAATAAACCAGTTGCAGAGAGTGGAGCTTAGTATGAGATCACTAAGTTTAGTAATCAGTCTCGAGGGGATAATAGTGTTGAAGGCTGAACTGTAGTCAATGAGTAGGATTCTTATGTAGCTGTTCTTGGTGTCAAGAAGTTCTCGGGCGGAGTGGAAGACAAGGGATATGGCATCTAACGTGGATCTGTTGGTCCAATAGGCAAAATGGAGTGGGTCAAGAGTAGTGAGGAAGCTGGAGTTGATAAATGCCATGACAAGCCTTTCAAAGCACTTCATGACCACTGAAGTTAGGGCCACTGGGTGCTAGTTATTGAGACATGCTGTACGAGCTTTCTTAGGCACAGGGATGACGTTGGCCCTCTTGAAACAGGCAGGGACGGTGGCCTGCTGCAGGGAGAGGTTGAAGATGTCTGAGAAGACCTCTGCCAGCTTATCTGCACATGCTGAGTGCATGGGCTGGTACTTTGTCTGGTCCCATTGTTTTCCCTGTATTCACACGAAGGAAAACTGATATGACCTCTGATGCAGTGACTGTTGGGATAGGTTTGTGAGGACTTGTTGGAACAGGTGTTACGTCTCCGCCAAAATTCTGCTCAAAGCAAGCACAGAAGATGTTGAGATGATCTGGGAGGAATGTGTCATTGTCTGCTATCTTGCACTGTCTCTTGTGCTGATATCAGCATTATGCCAGGTACCGATTTGAATAGCTGAAGGGAGCACACTCATTACGTGATCACAGAATTCTATTTTAATTGAATTTAAATAGATATAACTAAAAGAAAGGATTACAATTGGGGAACAAAGACTCTGAAAGATTTGGGAAGTCATAAGACATATCTAAAGCCATTAGTATAGGAAAGTTGAAAATGGTCCGCAATTCATTATGATCATTCAGCTCAATAAACTGTTCAGGATTTTCCGCCATATCCCTTAATCCTTTCTGCCCCAAATGCTGTATCCACCTCCTTCTTGAAATTACAGAATGTTTTGGCTCAACTGTTTTCTCTGGTAGCAAATTCCACAGGCTCACCACTCTCTCAGTAAAGCAATTTCTCCTCATGTCAGACCTAAATGACTATCCCCGTATCCTTTAGACTATGACCTCTGGTTCTGGGCTCCCCTGTCACCAGGAACATCCTTCCTTCATCTTCCCTGGCTAGCCCTATTAGAATTTTATACATTTCTATGCAATCTCCCTCATCCTTTGGAAATCCAATGAATACAATCATAACCGATTCAACTTCACCTCATGGGCAGTCCTGTTATCTTATTGATCAGTCTGGCAAATTTTGCCAAAACCATAAGAGACATAAATGAAGGAATAGGAAAAGCAAAATTTAAGAATGGGTTTGTAGGTAAGCCCAAAGAGCAGTCCATCATCCCAGTACTGTTTAACAGTTGTATTTACAGCAATGCTTGCAAAAGAGTTATCTTCCACTCCATTCCTCAGCTTTTCAATACGCCTGCAAGAATGAACAATTACGCTTAGGTTACTATCATTACCACTGCATGTACCAGCTTGAATGCAGATCTCTGTTATTACCAAAGCAGGCAGAAACGGTTGGTTGCTTCTAGGCAATACACATATTGCCACTGAAAACTTGACAGAACAGATTTAGTGTACTTCTGACGAAGCAACTAATGGTACAGTTAGTCAGGATGAAGATATTTGAATGCTAATAACAAGCCCATTGTACCAACTTCCTGTAGGAAAAGGTGTTGCCAACAATACATCCCCACCCGATGAGCTCAATGCTCACTTTGAACAAAATGTTAGTGAAAACGTCACCTATTTCAACAGGCCTCGGATATTTCTGTACCCACAGTCACCACCGCGGACGTTAAATCAGCCTAGCTGAGAGCAAACGTGTGGAAATGACTGGCCCAAATGGAATCATTAGGCGCGCACTCAGATCCTGTGTGGACCAGCTGGAGGAAATATTTGCTGACATCTTTAACCTCTCCTTAAGTACCCCCCTGCTTCAAGAAGACCACCATCATCCGGGTGCCAAAGAAAAGTCATGTACAGTGCCTCATTGAGTACCGCCCGGTAACTCTGACCTCCGTAATTATGAAGAGCTTTGAGAGACTAGTGATGGCTCACATCAACTCCAGCCTACCAGATCGCCTTGATCCTTTGCAATTCACCTTCTGGCACAACAGATCCATGGCAGATGCCATCTACCTGGCCCTACATTTATCCCTGGAGCATCTGGATAACAAGAACACCTACGTAAGGCTGCTACTTACTGACTATAGCTCTGCCTTCAACACTATAATTCCAAACAAATTCATCTCCAAAGTCCAAGACCTAGGTCTCAGCTCTTCCGTTTGTCACTGGATCCTCTATTTCCTGACCCATAGACTGCAATCAGTAAGAACAGGTGACAACACCCCTTCTACCATAATCCTCAACACTAGTGCCCTGCAACGCGCACAATCAGCTCCCTACTGTATTCCTGTACACTGACAACTATGTGGCCAAATTCCACCCCAACTCCATTTACAAGTTTCAATAGGGCACATCTCAAACAACGACAAGACAGAAAGAGATTGAGTGCTTAGCAGCATGGTGTAAAGACAACAATCTCTCCGTCAAAATCAGTAAAATGAAGGAGCTGGTTATTGACTTCAGGAAGTGGAGTAGAAGGCTTGTTCCTGTTTGGGTCAATGGTGTTGAGGTGGATATGGTAGATAGCATCAAGTTTCTGAGAGTGATGATCATCAAAAATCTGTCCTAGTCCACCTACGTAGCAGCGATGGTCAAGAAAGCACAAGGTCTCTACTTCTCAGGAGGTTGTGGAGATTTGGCGTGTCCATGAAGACTCTTACCAATTTTTATAGGTGCACTATTCAAAGCATCCTGTCTGGATGCGTCACAGCATGGTGTAGCAACTACTCGTCTCAAGACTACAAGGAACTACAGAGAGTTGTGAACACAGCGCAGTCCATCATGCAAACTAGCCTTCCATCCATTGACTCCATCTATTCTTCCTGCTGCCATGGTAAAGCAACCAAAATAATCAAAGACTCCTCCTACCCCAGTTTACTCTCTTTCTGTCCTCTTCTGTCGGGCAAAAGATATAAAAGTTTGAATACACGTATAGATTCAAGAACAGCTTCTTCCTTACTGTTATCGGACCTCTGAAATGTTAATGTTCATCTCCCACTGTGCACCTTCTCTGCAACTGTAACACCGTATTCTGCAAACTGTTCTGCTATCTGACACTGTATGCTATGATCTGCCTGTAGGGTACGCAAAACAACACTTCTCACTGTATCTTGGTACACGTGACAATAAATCAAATGAACTGTGTCACTTTCCACTTTAATGAAGAATTCTATCATATCATGGTCACTCTTCTCCAAGAAGCCTCACACATCTAGAATGCCAATTATTCCTTTCTCATTACACAATACCCAGTTTAGGACGGCCTATTCTCTATTTGGTTACTCATCATATTGATCCAGAAAACCATCCCAAATGAACTCCAGGAATTGTTTGTCTATAGTATTGTTACTGATTTGATTTGTCCAATCTTACCTTAATTAGTCCCCTTAAAAACAGCTGTACCTTTATTGCTTGTGCTTGTAATTTCCTGTTTATATTCCCCCAACACTGCCATCATTTGGGGGATCTTAGTATAAGTCCTACTCACACAGATTCCATTTCACTAAAGCTAATATTCTTCAACATTATTGTGACAATATCCTAATATCCTCCCTCACTATTGTGGTGGTATCTTTTTTAACCAGTCATGTTACCACAGCTTATCTTTCTTTTCATCTGTCCTTCCTAAAAGTGAAGCTCCCTGGATATTAAGTTCCAGCCCTGGTCACCCTGCATAAGGTCTTAATACTTGTCTTTTTAACATTCTTAGTCCTGTTCACATTACTTTGCACTGTGACCATTTGATTCTTGCACTTGAATTCTCTGCATATCACTTCTCTTATTTCCCATTTTGACTTTTGTTTTTGCCCTGTTTCCCTGTCTTCTGTCTCCCTGTATATGTTCCAGGCACCCAGCCACTTTAGTTTAAACCCTCCCCAACCACAGCAGCAAATACTCTATCGAGGGCATCATTTCCCGTCCTACCCTGGTCCAGCCCGTCCAGCTTCTACTGGTCCCACTGCCCCTAAAACCCCATAAATCTGAAACTCTCTCCCTCCACCATCTCTCCAGCCATTCATTAATTCTTCATATATAACCTATTTCTACTCAGACTAGAACAAGGCACAAGAGCAATCTTGAGATCACTACCCTTGAGATCCTACTTTTTAAACTTGCTTCCTAACTTCCTGTGTTCTGCTTTAAGCACCTCACCTCTTTTTTCACCTATATCATTGGCACTGATGTGTACGACAATTAGTGGTCATTCACACTCCCTCTCTATATGGAGTGGTCACTCCTCGAACAGTGAATCTTAGGCTCTGCCTCTCCATTTGGTGAAGCCACAAACAGAAACATCCTCTCTCTGTTAGTCTTCCCTATCAACTTTGTGGGCTTTGCATTTCCCTCAGTCTCTAGTAAATCTGCCTTTGAATCTTCAGCTATCCACTTAACTCAAGCCCCAGGCATATCAAGTAACCATGTCAAGTCTAAAAATGCACTGATCCAATTGTTAGTGAACAGAACAATGGAAAATGGAATTTAATCCTGAAAAGTGAGAGTGATGGATCTTGGTAGGACAAATAATGTAAGGGAGTACACAATGACTGGTCGAACCCTAGGAAGTACAGAAGGTTGGAGGAACCTTGATGTGCATGTCTACAGATCCATGACAATACTCACTTTCACTAGTTTAAGGCATTGAATCCAAGAGCATGGAGGTAATGATGGAGTTGAATAAGACATTGATTAGGACATAGCTGGAGCATTGTGCAATTCTGGTCAGCATGGGTGAGTTGTATGACTCTATGACAACACTCCCTGAAGCCCTACCATTAAATATGTAAGTCTTTCCCTGATTTGTCTTACCGAAATGCAACACCTCACATGTTCCTAAATTAAACTCCAGCTGACATAGCTCAGCTACTGGCCCAGTTGATTAAGATCCAAGAAGAATGTATGCCATCTCTTTGGCCTACAGCAGTACACCTTTCATGCTTGAGATGGTCTGCTCCAATGTACCTAACCTCACACTGCTTTTAAGGCTTGCCTGCTGCTGATGAATTCTACTCGTCATTGATGTAAATGGCACAACATCAGCAGAGTTTAAAGACAGCAATCCCCACTGATAGGCTCCTTTTTACGGGTAGCATGGTGGCTCAGTGGTTAGCCCTGCTGCCTCACAGCACCAGGGTCCCAGGTTCGATTCCAGCCTCAAGGACTGTTTATGTGGAGTTTGCACATATTCCCTGTGTCTGTGTGGGATTCCTCTGGGTGCTCCAGTTTCCTCCCTCAGTCCAAAGATGTGCAGGTCAGGTGAATTGGCTATGCTAAATTGCCCATAGTGCTAGGTGCATTAGTCAGAGGGAAATGGGTCTGGGTGGGTTTCTCTTCGGAGGTTCGGTGTGGACTGATTGGGCCAAAGGTCCTGTTTCCACACTGTAGGGAATCTAATCTAATTTTCATTGTTGTCCCTATCAACACCACATGCTGTTGCTCACTTGAAATATTTGAGTCACCAAGTGAAAATCCAGCTGTTTAATGTATTTCAACAACAATATGTGAGTATTGGATTTAATGAATCCCATGTTATACCCCAAAATTTCTCTAAACACTCATTATCCACCTCATCTATTAACCCCTGCTACATTTGAAGATCCTGACATAATGGTAAAACATGAATTAGGCCTGACAAGTTAGCTAGGAGATCAATTCAAGTAGCTAAAGATCCCAAAATTCCAGTTATTTCCCACTTCTGCAGCAAAAAAACATGTGTTTGTTCCCAGGAAGGAATGCATTTTTTTAGGGTGATTGTAAGGGAAAAACGTGACATCACACAAGGATGGGGGTAAATGGGAATGATGGTTGGGATTGTGAGGAAGTGTATAGAAACAGAAAGGTGGGAGAATCCACTGGAAGTGAATGTGAGAAGTGTTGTGGTGGAGTAGGTTGGAAAAGACAAAGTCAAAGGCTAGGGTGAGGAGCATAGCAGGATCTAAGTGAATCTCACTTTTCCTGACATGGCCATTAAAATGATTCCTACACTGTACCAGAATTACATCAGCAGATATCAGGTGTTAACTTCTATCACAACTTCCAACCATTTCTTCTTGGTCTCAATTGTAGGCTTCTTCCTCCTGTTACAAGGGAAGGATCTCTCACTCTGAGCTTCTCAGACTCCTAGCAGTGTCTCTACAAAGTGGGACTCTGTTTTTGATCATCTGGATTCCACTGGAACATTTAGCTCCCTCTTCGTCCAACAACAAACTTCTTAAACTTGCATTTTTGATTGTCTCTTTACATATTTGAGTTGAGGAAACTAGTTCAAGTCATACTCATTTGCTCATTATGTACAAATTCCAGAAGTAAACCAGTTGATATTGGACTAAATATGGGAGATATGGTTAGTAAATTTGCAGATGACATCAAAATTGGTGGTGTACTGCACAGTGCTCAGAGTACATCAGGACCTTGATCAGATGGGCCAATGAGCTGAGGAATGGCAGATAGAGTTTAATTTAGATAAATGTAAGGTAAAGCATTTTGGTAAGGCAAACTAGGGCAGGGCTTATACAGTTAGTGGTAGGGCCCTTGGGAGTGTTGCTGAACAAAGGGATCTGAGTATGCAGGTGGATAGTTCCTTGAAATTGAGTCACCGGTAGACAGGACGGTGAAGAAGGTATTTGGCGCACTTGTCTGCATTGGTTAGTGCATTGAGTATAGAAGTTGGGATGGCATGTTCCAGCAGTTCAGGACATTGATCAGGCCATTTTTAGAATATTGTGTTCAATTCTGGTCTCCTTGCTTAAGAAAGATGTTGTTAAACTTGAAAGGGTTCAGAAAAGATTTACAAGGATGTTGCCAGGATTGGAGGGTTGAGCTACAGCGGAGGCTGAGTAGGCTGGGGCTGTTTTCCATGGAGAGGGGTGACATTATAGAGGTTTATAAACTCATGAGGGGAAAGGATAGGGTGAACAGCCAAGGTCTTTTTTCCTGCGTGGGGGAGTCCAATACGAGAGGGCAGAGGTTTAAGGTGAGAGAAGAAAGATTTAAAAGTGACCTGAGGGGCAGGTTTTTCATGCAGAAGGTGGCAGAGGCTGGTGCAATTATAACACTCAGAAGACACCTGAATGGGTATATGAATAGGAAGGGTTTAGTGCAATGTGAACCAGGTGCCTGGAAATTTAGGATATCTGGTCAGCATGGACGATTAAACTGAAGGGTCTGTTTCCGTGATGTATATCTCCATGAGCTTCCTTGCAGTTTACCTTACTTCATTCACTCCTGCTGTGTCAGGTGTTCCTGATGCTTGTTCAGAAATCTGAAACAATATAGGTTCTTACCTTTTTAAAATCTCTCCAAGCAAGAGTAGCCCTTGCTTCTGGACCTCAGTGCTGTTCAACCTCAAAGTCTCTTTCATGCTACGAACTAAGGATTCGATACCTGTAATTTATAGATGTATATTAAATACAGAGTTGGTTGGTGCCAGGTGGGATGCAATCTACCTAAACAGATGTCTAATCTTGAAAAATTAAGATGTCTCCGAGCAAGCCCCAGAGAATTGACTTAGAAGTTGCTGGTACAGGTCCTGGGATGACTGATAAACAGTAAGTCATAATCTTGACTAAGAAATGATGTGGAGATACCGGTGTTGAACTGGGGTAGACAAAGTTAAAATCAACTAGGCAAAAGTGAGGACTTCAAATGTTGGAGAGTCAAGAGTGTGGTGGAGGAAAAGCACAGCAGGTGAGACAACAGGAGCAGTGTTCTGAAAGCGTGTACTTCTAAATAAATCTGTTGGACTATAACCTGGTGTAGTGTGATTTTTAACTTTGAGTTAGAAAGTTATAAAGCAGTTGAGTCTGTGGAACAGTTCATCTGATGTACAATGTGCTATGTCAAATCTGCTGCAGATAATAACAAAAACTGTCCCCATTGTTGAGTTACTGGAAGAAATGGTACAGAAAGACTCAGAGCTGTCACTGCATGTGAGGACTGCAGACTGATTTCACATTAGAAGGTCCAATACATGGAAGAATGAGAAAAAGTAAACCAAATGGGCCAGTAGCGACCCAAAGTAGCCTAGTGAGCTGCATCTGCTTCCAAAAGAGAAGAAACTTTTAGAAATATCATCTATCAACCACTCAGTAGATCTGTTAAGTACGACTGTTTTAAGTTGCTGTAGAACTGCAAAAACTAGTCTGGCTTTGCACCTAGATATTCACACATTTTGCAGAGATGCTCTGAAACTGGCACAGAACACTTTTAAATATAGTTAAATTGATCCAGTGCTAATTTTAGGGGGTGTCACACACAGAGGAAACAGGAAGAACTAATATAGTGGCAGCCATGCCATCATCAGAGATTATGTACACAACCTCATGCTGGAAATGCTCTTTACATCTATTATGCTTAGAAACAGGCAAATTAATGGGCACTTCTAACTTCGTGTGTCCAAATTACTCCTGCTGAATTGTGGTCTGCACCAAATAGTAGGACTGGATCCAGTACTAATACAAGTACTGGATCAGGCTCACAACATAATTTGAGTTTACACACTTGAAACACTTAATGGAACAGAGGAAGAAAACCCAATGTAAAATGATGGGAAGAGCCAAGACTCTAAACAAATGGCAAGTTTAAGATATAGACAGAAAATTTTTCTTTATAGAGTCATAGAGATGTACAGCATGGAAACAGACCCTTCGGTCCAACCCGTCCATTCCAACCAGATATCCCAACCCAATCTAGTCCCACCTGCCAGCACCCGGCCCATATCCCTCCAAACCCTTCCTATTCATATACCTAAATGCCCTTTAAATGTTGTAATTGTACCAGCCTCCACCAAATCCTCTGGCAGCTCATTCCATACACTGTACCACCCTCTGTGTGAAAAGGTTGCCCCTTAGGTCTCTTTTATATCTTTCCCCTCTCACCCTAAACCTATGCCCTCTAGTTCTATACTCC
>NC_057748.1:18786275-18817553 GCF_004010195.1 Chiloscyllium plagiosum | reverse complement strand
CACATTTATCTGAATTAAACTCCATCTGCCACTTCTCAGCTTATTGGCCCATCTGATCAAGATCCTGTTGTAATCTAAGGTAACCTTCTTTGCTGTCCACTACACCTCCAATTTTGGTGTCATCCGCAAACTTACTAACTATACCTCTTATGGTCGCATCCAAATCATTTACATAAATGCCAAAAAGCAGAGGACCCAGCACTGATTCTTGTGGCACTCCACTGGTCACAGGCCTCCAGTCTGAAAAACAACCCTCCACCATCACCCTCTGTCTCCTACCTTTGAGCCAGTTCTGTATCCAAATGGCGAGTTCTCCCTGTATTCCGTGATGTAGATGGATTTGAAATGAATCATTCATACTGGTAGTTAAGAACCAAGCACTATACTAATTTGTGAAATGCACCCCTCTGCTATAATTTAAGATAGCAAAAATTCTGAAAGACTGTAATCAATTCGTCAGAAGAATACTCTTCATTCAAGTCAGACACCTAATCCAATAATGGAGGTTGTATATCTGTGGATAATATCACAAATTCCTTGGCCTTTCCTTTCTCCATTGAACATGGTATTGGGAGTAACAGATCTAAAATGCAGCAAACACATTACAACTAAATTTACAAATTTCCTATTGGAGGCTAATTAAATTTGAACTGTGGAGGTGCAGGAGGAAGATAGAGGGATTCTAACTATACATAACACACAAAGTAAAATATCACAGATAAATATGTGTTACAACACGGCAGTGAGCCCCTCTGCAAATTGAACCAAACACCCAGAAAAGCTCAACCCGCCTTGTATTCTGTTGAAGTATGAGTGACAAAGAACTCCCAACTTCCATGATTTAAAGGAATAATATTAATTTATTCTTTAAATCTAGAAGTGAACATTAAATAACAACTATTTACAACTTTAAGCCTCCTTTCTCAACGTTTTTTTTTATCTATCTCTGACTCTATAACAATATACTGTTCCAATAAACGCCCCTATTAAAATTACATCAACTTAATTTTCAAAACCCTGCAGCAGCTATCGTCTCTGGTATCTGTCTTCCTTTGGCTGTAGATCTCCCTGGGTCATCATCAGTCTTTTGGTGCAAAGATGTTTCATATGAAAAAGGTTCCTTTGATAGACAGTGTTTTGATTGGCGGTCTCTGACAATGGCAGTTAATCGTTCTCTCTGGCTAACTCTTCTTTATATCCCAAACAACAGATCATCTTATCGGTTCAATATTGGCAAAACAGTAAAATTCAAATTCAATTGGGTTTTAGAATCTTGGGCATAGTTTAAACTGATTGGTTAAATTCAAATGGTTGTCAACATAGCAACCAAAACTTGGGTTTTTATTTCACAGTCAAACGTTACATATTTCCAGTTTTTCAGTACGCTCAGACTGCTATTCAGTCACATGATAGTTGCCTGCAAGCTCTCAGTGCAAAACATCTTTCACTATCTCAAAGGTACAGTACATGCTTTAAACTTCCTAACACATGCATGAAGAATAACCTGAGCACCCCTACCACATAATGAATTCAACAAAAATCTCAGCGTCCTGATATCAACCCAGTTTATGTTACTCAATTAAATTCTCATAAATAAGCAGAATTGAGAATTGGGAATACTGTTCCTTATATTATCTCCAGACCTATCCACATTTCGATACTTTTAATCAACTTGCGTTATGGTACAACTCTAGAGCAGGTGGCTTTTGAACCTGGGCCTTCTACTGACATTACCAATCTTATCCATGTTTGATCATAGTCTTAACTATTCTTAAATCCTGCTTCTTTTCTATAAATCAAGTATTTTTCTCTTGGTGGACCTCTCACTGGATAGTTACCCAGATAAAACAAAAACAGAAGTTGCTGGAAAAGCTTAGCAGATCTGGGTTCTGAGGAAGGGTCACCAGACCCAAAACGTTAACTCTGATTTCTCTTCACAGATGCTGCCAGACCTGTGGAGCTTTTCCAGCAACTTCTATTTTTGTTTCTGATTTATAGCATCCGCAGTCCTTTTGGTTTTTATTTAAGAAGGAACAAAGCCTTGTTTGATGAAGTATAATTTGAATGTTTAAATTATATTAGTTGGCATTCATCCGTTAAATACTACTGAGCAGTCTTCAATCTTACTTACCATAAATCGTGTGACACTTAGAAAAGAAAAGTCTCTCCTCAGTCAACAGAAGAAGACAACTGTACACTGACCACACCAAGATCTCATCTGTACTGGAGAGTCTCTCGAACAGGAATTCTAAAGAGAACAGATTGAGAAGAAAATCTCTCAACAGAGCAAATTTAGCACATGAACACATATGCAGAAATTGGAAATTAATGCAGAAATACTGGAAATACTAAGCAAATCAGGCACCACTTCTGAAGAGGGTCAGAGACACTAATAAAACTTTAACTCTTTCTTTCTGCCTGAGTTGCTGAGTATTTCCAAATTGGCTGTTTATTTAATCTCAATGCAAGGTCTGATCTTGCCAATCCAGAGAAATGTGAGTTTTAACAGTCACTTAGCCATCAAGTAGAGTGCCCTCACTTTAATTTCATTTCAAGGAAATGATTTGGAGATGCCGGTGTTGGACTGGGGTGTACAAAGATAAAAATCACACAACACCAGGTTATAGTCCAACAGGTTTAATTGGAAGCACTAGCTTTCGGAGCGACGCTCCTTCATCAGGAGGTTGTAGAGGACACAATTGTAAGACACAGAATTTATGGCAAAAGTTTACAGTATGATGTAACTGAAATTATACATTGAAAAATACTTTGATTGTTTGTTGAGTCTCTCATCTATTGGAATGACCATGATAGTTTCACTTCTTTCATATGTAAATCACAAAACCTTTTTTAAAAGTTACATTCTCAGGTTAACTGTAACAATTGGTGTTAGCCCCCTGTGTTCCCTCTCTATGCCATAATGTTTAGACTGATTCTAATCTAAAAAGTGAGTTAACAGAGTCTTACATGGAATCATGCAGTTTTTGAGCGAAGTACAATGTAACTCTGCAAGTACAAATCCACCCCACAAATGTATATGTGTATGTGTGCATGTGGGTTTGTGTATGTATGTGCCTGGGGTGGGGGGTTGTGAAAGTGAGAGAGTGTGTATATATGTGTGTGTGTGAGTGTAAAGTGTCTAAGTCTGTGAGAGGATGCATGTTTGTGTGTGAAAATGTGTGTGTCTGCAGGAGTGTGCGTGTTTCTGGGGTGGGGGGTTGTGAGTCAGTGAGAGAGTATATGTATGTGTGTGTGTGTAGAGTGATTTAAGTCAGTGAGTCTGTGAGAGGATACATGTGTGAATGTGGGACTGTGTGTGTCTGTAGGAGTGTGTGTGAGTGTCCGTATGCTTGTCTGTATATTCGCGTATCTGTGAGTATAAGAGTGCCTTTGTGTATGTGTGTGTGCAGTGCAATGGTGGTCACCTGTAGTGTGACATGAACTCAAGGTCCCAGTTGAGGCCCACCCTATGGGTTCGGAACCTGGCTATCAGCCTCTGCTCGGGCAACTTTTCGCTGCTGCCTGTCCTGAAGTCCGCCTTGGAGGATGGTCACCCGAAGGTCCCAGGTCAAATGTCCTGGACCACTGAAGTGTTCCCCAACTGAGAGGGAACACTCCTGTCTGTTGATTGTTGTGCGGTGCCCATTCATCTGTTGCTGTAGACTTTGCTCAGTTTCACCGACGTACCATGCCTCAGGGCATCCTCGCCTGCAGCGTATGAGATAGACAACGTTGGCTGAGTTGCATGAGTACCTGCCACGTACATGGTGGGAGGTGTCCCTATGTGTAATGGTGGTGTCCATGTCCACACTCTGACATGTCTTGCAGTGCCTACCATGACAGGGTTGTATGGAGTTGTCCTGAAGGCAGGGCAGCTTGCTACGAACAATGATCTGTTTGAGGTTTGGCGGTTGTTTAAAGGCAAGCAGCGAAGGTGTAGGGAAGCTCTTGGCGAGGTGCTCATCCTCATTGATAATGTGTTGCAGGTCACAAAGAACATGGCGTAGTGTTTCGGGTCCTGGGAAGTACTGGACAACGAAGGGTACCCTGTCAGTTGAAGCTCGTGTCTGTCTCCTGAGGAGGTCATTAGAGTTCCTTGTTGTGGCAGGTCGAAACTGGCAATCGATGAGTTGAGCATCGTGTCCCACTCTTGTGAGGGCATCCCTGAGTACTTCCAGGTGCCCGTCACATTCTTCCTCATCTGAACAGATCCCTTGTACTTGTAGGGTTTGTACATAGGGGATAGCTGTTTTAATATGTTTTGGGTGGAAGCTGGAGAAGTAAGGTTGTCTGTCGGTTTGCGGTAGAATGTGGTGCGTTGTGTCCATTCTTGATGGAGATGCATGCGTCCAAGAACAAGACAGATAGTAGAGAGTAGTCCATGGTGAGTTTGATGGTGGGGTGAAACTTGTTAATATCACTGTGTAGTTTTATAAGTGACTCCTCGCCATGGGTCCAGAGGAAGAAAATGTCGTCAATGTACCTGGTATATAATGTTGGTTGGAGGTCCTGCGTAGAGAAGTCTTGTTCGCATGTTGGCATATTGGGGTGCAAATTTGGTCCCCATGGCTGTTCTATGTGTCTGATGAAGAACTGGCTGTCAAAAGTAAAGACGTTGTGATCGAGGACAAAGCGGATGAGTGGTAGGATGGTGTTTGGAGATTGGCAGTTGTTGATGTTGAGTACTGTTGCTGCGATGCCGTCATTGTGGGGGATGCTGCTGCAGAGTACTGAAACGTCCATCGTGACGAGGAATGTTCCTGGTTTGATTGGTCCGTGGGTGCTGAGTTTCTGTAAGAAATCCGTAGTGTCACAACAGAAGTGGGCGGCACAGTGGCAAGCATTGCTGCCTCACAGCGTCAGAGACCCGGGTTCAATTCCCGCCTCAGGCGACTGTCTGTGTTGGAGTTTGCATATTCTCCCTGTGTTTGCGTGGGTTTCCTCCGGGTGCTCCGGTTTCCTCCCACAGTCCAAAAATGTGCAGCTTAGGTGAATTGGCCATGCTAAATTGCCCGTAGTGTTAGATGTAGGGGAATGGGTCTGGGTGCGCTTCAGCGGGTCGGTGTGGACTTGTTGGGCCGAAGGGCCTGTTTTCACACTGTAAGTAATCTAATCTAATCTAGAAACTGGGGATTCCCTGTACAATGGGTTTCAAGATGCCTTCAACATAGCCGGAGAGATTCTCACACAGGGTGCCATTGCCTGATACAATGCAACGTCCTGGTGTATTGGCTTTGTGTACATTTGGAAGGCAGTAGAAGTCGCCCACGCGAGAAATACGTGGGATGAGGGCGCGTAGGAAACTCTGAAGGACTGGATCCAAAGTCCTGATCAATGTGTTTAGTTCTTGGGTGTGTTCTTTGGTCGAATCAGCCGATAGTTGCCTGTAGTGTTCCTGGTTGTTCAGGTGTCAATACATTTCCTTGCAGTAATCTGTTCTATTCTGAATAACGATGGCTCCTCCTTTATCTGCTGTTTTGATGACAATGTTGTGATTGGTTTTGAGAGCATAGATGGTGTTGCGTTGTGATTGGGTGATATTTTGCTCTACCTTGTGGGTACAGCTGATGAATCTGGCATTTATACATTTCCTGACAGTTTGAGAATACGTGCCAAGCCCAAGGCAGTGGCCCTCCGGTGGAGTCCAAGTTGACTCCTTCTTTGGTAGCTCCTCTACAGATCCCTGTGATGACTGTTCCGATTCGTCAGTGGGCTCGTTGGGATCACTGTTAGCACCTTGAAAGAATTCCCGGAGTTTCACTCGTCTGATGAATTCCTCCGAGTCTGCTGCAAGAACCAAGGAGTCCATTCTGGTGGTGATGAATTTGTACTTGCAGAGTTACATTGTACTTTGCTCAAAAACTGCATGATTCCATGTCATACTCTGTTAACTCACTTTTTAGATTAGAATCAGTCTAAACATTATGGCACAGACACAGAGGGCTAACACCTTCAACATCTTATCTGGTTTACACCAATTGTTACAGTTAACCTGAGAATGTAACTGTTAAAAAAAGTTTTGTGATTTACATATGAAAGAAGTGAAACTATCATGGTCATTCCAATAGATGAGAGACTCAACAAACAATCAAAGTATTTTTCAATGTATAATTTCAGTTACATCATACTGTAAACTTTTGCCATAAATTCTGTGTCTTACAATTGTGTCCTCTACAACCTCCTGATGAAGGAGCGGCGCTCCGAAAGCTAGTGCTTCCAATTAAACCTGTTGGACTATAACCTGGTGTTGTGTGATTTTTAAATTTCAAGGAAAGTTACACAAAACTCGATTCCCTGCCACATAGAAACTTTCAAAGATTTCAATTAATGGACTGTCATTTGGAGCTACTTGTCAAAACTGGTTTTGACTTGTGTATTTTTCAGTTATACTGTCACCACCAATACAGTACACTTTACATGTTTCACTATTATCCAATAGTCAATATTAACAGAAACCTTATGTTTTGAAATGTGACTTTTCAAACAGTGTTTTGCACTAATAATTCCTATTTTAATGGAAATCCAGTTTTTAATCAGTAAGTTATTGCTGCAGTGAAAGTGTGGAGTCGATTAATGAACTTGAAACCAGATATAAAGGTTTTGTAATGACATGAAGAAATTAGAAGATGTCACAGATTTTTTTAGACTGTGTTAAGCAAGAAGGCATATGGGATATTTGTCTTTCTTAGTCAAGGTAAGGATTGCAGAGGCTGGGGTGGGGTGAGGTGTGGGAGTGTGATGGCATGTTCAAGATGTTGGTTAATTTACAGTTGAAGTACTGTGTGTGGTTCTGCTTGCTATACCAAAGGAGAAATGTGATTGCAGTGGGAAGGTAGACGGGAAATTCATTACGGTGTTTCCCAGACTGGAATGCTTCAACTATGAAGACAGACTAGATGGGCAGGGGTGGGGTTGCTTAAAGCAGAGAAGGCTAATGGGGGGTTTACAAAATTCTGAGGAGTAGATAGGGTAGATAGGAAGGAACCTTTCTTTTCATTGGAAGGGTCAATAACTGGCAGCATAGATTTAAAGTAAGGGGCAGGAAGTTTAGAGGGAATTTGGGAAAGATTTTCACCTAAAGATTGGTGGATATCTGGAACTCACCATTTGAAAGAGTAATAGAGGCAGGAAACATCACAACATTTAAGAAGAATTTAGATGAATACTTGAAAAACCACAGCATACAAGGATAGCTACATCAAGTGCTGGAAAAGTGAACTAGAGTAGATAGGTGCTTGATGACAGGCACAAACATGACAGGCTGAAGGGGCCTTTTATTGTGCTTTAATAATCTATGACTCTGAAAGTGTCAGTACAAAGTTGCAACTGGAAAGAGAGGTGAACCCTGGGAAGACTAATGTTAACATGGAGAAAATTTAAACCTTTCCTACAGAAGTACTCCAATTTAGGTCCACACAGAGAAAGTGAAAGCAAAGCCCAATGCATTTATTCAAAAAGATTCTTTTCAACTTTTGTCAATTGTCCCTAAGCAGTTGAAAACCATGGTAGTTCAACTCTTAGCAACCGCAGGGCAGTGTTACAAAGCTGGTCCTTTTACAAGGTTATGTTATCCTTGATGTTTTGCAGAGATGTTCTAAACAATTCAAGGTTCTAACATGTCTGAAGTTTAAATGGTTCATTGGGGCCCTTTTGTTTATGTCTAACAAATAATGCTTCAGGCAGAAAGCTTTCAGGTTTTAAAAATAAACTGGTATAATCAATGGGACGTGGCCAGCTCTCCAGCTGCGCAGGTCAGTTCAGTTCAAGGGTTAGTTGAATCAGGGTCACAATTGAAACTGGACGCTCTCCACCTCCTTCTGATTTCGTAACCTATATGCTTTTTGTGTCATTTTTACTCTTTGTGCTAAGGAGTTTATTGTTGCAAGTATTTTGGAACAGCATCATTAAGTCGGGATAGCCTGTTGGGTTCAGATAGGATCATTGTGTTGCATTCTGTAATTTTGCAAATAAATTTTGTTTGTTTAAAACTCGGCAGTCTGACCAGCAAATTTACTCCGGGAATATCAACAATACGCTTACCTGAAACAAACAGCAAAGTTATGGGCTGGGCTACCTGCTTAAAAATGTTTTGAGGGGTCAGGCCTGGTCCATAACAACTACAAGGGGAGCTGGTAGGTTTTAACTACCCACTGACCAAATTTTAACAGAATATTTTAATGGAATGTTTTAATGTGCTTTTTGAAACTTTAAGAATTAATAACTTCTCTAATGTCAAAAACAAACTTATTCTAGTGGTAAGGTAAAGAACGATCACACAAGAAATCAAAGGCCAAGACAAGGTCAATTTTAACTTTGTGTAAGTGAATGGATTTTGAGTGAGCACAAATTGGGATCTTAAATTTTGGCATGGAGATTCAACACAAGTCACCACTGGTGGGTGAAATGGACAAGCAGGATTTGGTGTGAAAGTGGATACAAATGACAAAGGTTTGAACAGGTTATATTTCAGGGATAAGATGGAAAGCAATCAAAAGGAGCATTGGTGCAGTGATATTTGTGGAGAATAAAACAAACGGGGAAATTGACAGAAAATGGGCAGACATAGGGCAAAGATATGGTACAGAAGTATATCACCATGGTGCACAAAGGTGCAGCAATTTTGCACAATCAAACAGACTTGAAATACACCTTAGCAATAAAAGGTAACCTGGAATATCTGCATATACTAGAGCAGGAGCATACTCCACTGGGGAGTGGATGACTATGGAGGTCATACATTGTACACTTGCAATCTGTAGTGTTTCATCTCTACTGAGCAGAAACTGAAAGAAAACAAAGAACAAAATGTTAACTGCTGCTTAATTTGCCAGTATCACAAGTTGATCAAAAATATACAGGCCTGGATATTTGTTCCTTACTGCCTCCCAAGAGTGTGTGAGCATCCCGACTTCGTCGTCTTAATTTAGGAGAAAGTGCCCTGGTCAGTCTGATTTTGATTCTGATGGTGGTAGTGTTGGGTTTGGGACGGACAGAGAAAGTGCACTACAAAGAGCACAAGAGATGATGTAAGTCAGACTACTACCACCAGAAATAGTTCAAAGGTAGTCACAGGAATTGCCAGTTGCAAAAACAGCCTATGGGAGAGGCCAACCTTCTCTCAGATATAAGAAAGAAACCTACACAACAAAATAAGGCAGACCTCACCACATACACTTTCTGTAACAAACTGATGTCAGCTTATGCTACCTTATTCCCTCCATCCACTCCCCATGGTCTTTCATACTCTCAATGCTAACCTATAGTCAACCAACTCTCCAAGTTCCAAATATAAAGCTGGGTGTGAGGGCGAACTGTGAAGAGGATGCAGAGATGCTTCAGTGTGATTGGGACAAATTCAGTGTGTGGGTAAACGCATGGTAGATGCAGTACAATGTGAATAAATGTGAGATTATCCACATTGGTATCAAAAGCAGGAAGGCAGATTATCTGAATGGTGATTGATTGAGAAAGGAGGAGACACAATGAGACCTAGGTATTCTTGTACACTAATTGTTGAAAATAGGCATTCAGGTGCAGCAGGCAACCAAGAAGGCAAGTGCTATGGTGGCCTTCATAGCAAAAGAATAAGAGCAGGAAGGTTCTGCTGCAACTATACAGGACCTTGTTGAGTCCATCCCTTTGTATTATGTGTAGTTTGGTTTCCTTATTTGAGAAAGGATGTTTTGGCGATTGAGAGAGAGAGCAACGAAGATTTACCAGACTGATTTCTGGGTTGGCAGGATGGTCGTATGAAGACAGACTGGACGGCATAGGATTATGTTCACTGGAGTTAAAAAGAGTATGGCTGGGAGGTACTCATTGAAACCTATAAAACTTTAACAGGATTGGACAGAGTAAGCATAGGAGGTATGCGCGTGATGTCCAAGGAGTCCAGAACCAGGGGTCACAGTCTAAGGATACTGGGTAGGCCATTTAGGACAAATGAGAAGAAATTTCTTCACCTAAAGATTGGTGAGCCTGCGCAATTCTCTGCCACAGAATGTAGTTGACACATGGAATGTTTGCAGGAAGGAATTAGGTATGGTTCTTAGGGCTAAAGAAATCAAAGGGAGAAAGCAGGAACAGGATACGGAGTTGGATATCAACCATAATCATACTAAATGGCACAGCAGGCTCAGAAGACAGGACTACACATTCCCTACTCCTATTTTCTGTGTTTCTATGCCCTTCACCCATTTCTCATGGCCCCTCATACTCTCCAGTCAATTTGTAACCTTCTACCAACCCCTACATGGCCCTGAATACATTCCAGGGCAAACCATTCTTCTATACTCACAGTTGCCCCAACCATCCATACCAACCTCTGCCCCTCTATCTGCACTGCTGGCCCCTCATACTGTCCACGCCAATCTATCCCCTTCTACATACCACAACGGCTCCTAATATCCTCCATGATAATTGGTATTCCTGTACCACTCTCCAACTCCCCCTCCCTGCCCACTCCATCTCTTTTACCCCTATACAAACTCAGTGAAAAGCATCACCACGTCATCCAACACATTACTTTTGGTCTTACATCCAACATGCCAATATACCAGGAATCATGCTAAGAAAAAAATAAAATGAAATTCTAATAGTATATTGATGTTGCAAAAACTCATTCACTACATTAATATTCTTGCAACTAATCTTTTGTAAAAATAATCACTTCAGTTAGGTGTTTAATCATTTTAAGGACAAGCACTTGAAGACATAGCCCACTTCAAAAGCTTTATTTCCACTTAGAGCTGTAAATCGAATGGAATTGTCAAATATCCCATTATAATAATGAAAATATGCAGAATCCATCAGGCATCTCTTATCATATATTAACAACTTTCAGGCTGATGTCAACAGATGGAACAAGCACAGAATTTGTTTTAAGATTCAGGTTTTGCTTTTTCATTTAAAATGGAATTAATTGCCTCGGAAAGCTGACAGTTTCAATGATAATTTAAATATCTTGACAATTCCAATCAGTTTGCCTATTTTTGTACATAAATGCATGAATGTTTACTCTTAACAACAAACACCAAAGGGCATCTGACCACTACTAACAGGCACTTGGCCCCTCCGGATGAATCCAAAAGAATACCATACCCTCTCTAAAAAACTCCAGCAAGTTTAATCATTCTCCTGAAAAACTTAAAGCTCATGAATTGTTTTCAGAAACTGCTGGTGATCCAGAACCCAAGACTAATATTCAAGGGACTTGAGTACAAATCTTATCCTGGTAGATAATGAAACTTGAATTCAAAATAATCTGGAATAAAAGCTAGCCTTTTGGCAACCTAGGAACCACTGTTGATTATCATAAAAACCCATCTGTTGCAAAATATGGCATTGGTTACAAAATAGTAGAACCATAATTAGCTGCAGAACTGTCTTGCTTGCAAAACAGATAGTACATAATGACTTCATGCTAAGAGTGTTGGTGAACTCTTTACAAACTGCTCCACACTTAGGTGTTCCGAAAGTTCTGCACAATACAATGTGGCCAGTCAACCTCAATCAGCAAGTAAACACTGAAAGCTAGATGTGACTTTAAATAATGCTCAAAATCCTTATTAATTATTTGGTTATTCATAATCAGCTGGTTTATATTAGGTTAGGTTATCAATTGAAGCAGTATGCACTAAATTGCTGTGCATGCTTTTAAATAAATCGACATGAAATTTAATTGTATGTCAGCCCTTAATAAGTCTCTGGTTGGCTAGCACATTGCTTCAATTCATTTACTAAGGTGATGTGTCTGACAGTAAAGGCAGCTTTATGATCTTTATAGTGACTAGCAACATTTTTTTTAAAAAAGTAGAAGAAATACAGAATCCCATTTCTTTAGTAAAAGAATGTAGATGCAAAAATCTGTGGTTTAGAAAAATTCTTCTGTTTTATCTTGGAGTCAAACAAAGCAAACACTAAAAACTACTTTAGGTAACCTTGCATACTAACCTAACATCCAACAGAAATTAAACATGAATTAGTAAGGCACACTGAGCTTGAATAAAACTATAAATTATATACTAAAAGGCAGATACAACAAAGACAGACCACCAAACTGATTCAGCAGTCCACTCAAATTTTGGTGATAATACTCAGTCACAGAATTCTTTAAAGCTCAGTCTTCCTCCAAGAATTTCAGCTCCTCTCCTTTTAGGCGATAGTCCAATTCCCAGCCAAAAGCAGCACACAACAGATAATATCTTCAACATAAATATCCTCTATTTGCAGAACCTGCTTATCTCAGTCTGGACAGCATAGAGCCATCAATATTATCTTCAAGTAATGGAAACATTTGAAGCACTATATCCTTGCATAACATCAGCAGCTTGATCTCGCCTTTGCTTGACTGTATTGCACCAGGAGACTCATTAGTTTTCAATACTCAACTTAAATTGGTATTATTTTATAACTTTCAACTAGTCTCTATTCAGCAGTGTTGGCTTCCAAACCTTTTTGCTTCTTTTGAAACAGATGGTCAGTTTCTTTCTCTGCTTCCATTTCAATTAGGGTCTGTTTCAACGAAATATAAATTTTAAAACTACAGATTCTCTCACAATAGACTAAATCAACATCGCACTGCAGGATTCCATCTTGGCCATCTTGAAAATTGGTTAGTATCTCAAATTTTCAGCCAATGTTGCCCACCAAATTTCATAGAATATATAAACTTAAGCTTAGAATTATATGGAAAACTTGAAATTAAACAAGAACTTCAAACAATTTGTATCACATGCTGGATGATTAAAAGCAACTATAAATTTGAATCCAATGAGACTTTTGTGCTTCAGGATGAGAAGCATGAGTTACGCGGTTCTTGCACTCCCAAAGGCTGCCTTGCAGATTTTAGTTCATTTTTCACCCCTGCAGTCACATTCACACAAAAGGATTAACAGTTTAATCTTTATTTCGGCATGTCTGAAAACAAATCAATTACACCCAATTGACGAGCAATACCCATATGTCGAGAACTAAAACAGTCAGGAATCGTACCTTTTTCAACAGTAACAGTAGTGGATTTCCACCTAAAAGACAGAAAGAACCATATAATAACTTCTTTAATGAATACAATAAAGAAAATCAACTTAAAGTTTAATAGGAATGTTAGCTTTAAGTATTATACATTTATTGTGACCATATTGTTGGTGCTCTAATTGTATTGTTGGGCACCTGTAGCAACATTCAGTACGATCATGGCTAATCATGAACTCCAAATCTGAATCTTCCCATCCCCCATATTTCTTTGAATCTTTTTGCCACAAGAACTATATTTACCTTCTTCTTGAAAAAAAAACAGATATGGCCTCAATCACTTTTTGTGATAATGAATTCCAGGTTCACCAATTCTCATCTCAGTCCAAAAAGGTTTACCCCTTTCTCTGTCCCATCATCAGGAATATCCTTCTTGTATCTCATCTGTCAAGTCCTGTTAGAATTTTATAGGTTTCTGAGAGATACCCCCTCAATATTCTAAACTCCAGTGAATACAACCCAACCAACTCAATCTTTCCTCAAATGTCAATCCTGGCATCCCAGGAATCAATTTGGTAAACATTTGCTGCACTCCTTCTATAGTAAGAGCATCCTTCCTCAGATAAGGAGAACAAAACTGCACGGAACATTTCAGGTGTGGCCTCACCAATGCCCTGTATAATTACATTCTTGCTCCTTCATTTGAATCCTCTTGCTATGAAGGCCTCCTTCACCCTCTGCTGCAGCTGTGTACTTACTTTCAGCAGTTGGTGTACGAGAACACTCACATCCTGTTGTACATTCCCCTCTCTCAATTGATGTCATTCAAATAATAATCTGTCTTCTTATTTTTGCGACAAAGTAGATAAACTCACATTTATCCACACTACACTGCATCTGCAACTCACTTAGCCTGACCAAATAACATTGTAGCATCTATTATTCTCATAGATCACCCTTCCACCCAGATTTGTGTCATCTGCAAATTTTGAGATTAGAATTTAAGTGGTTAGTTCAAATCTTTTCTTATTGTTAAAAGGATCTTAAATGAATCCATTCCACTAGTTGAAATTATATCCCCTGATGAAGGGAAGGTCATTGATGAAGCAGCTGTAGATGGTTGGCTTAGGACAATACCTTGACAAACACCTGCATTCATGTTTTGGAGCTGAGATGTTCAATAATCCCTCATCTGCTGTTCTATACAGGGACGGGGAAGGGAGTAAAATTCAACTCCATGTCTTTGTAATATAGACTTCTGTGCCAGCATGCACTCTCTACTCATGATGTTAGTCTACTCTATACTTCTCCCCCATCTGTCAAGATGCCTTTAGATTGGATTGGCACTGCTCACTCTTTTTCTTTAAACCTCTCTGACCTTCCACCACAATCCACATTTGAAACTCTTGTCAAAGCTATCTCTATGTTCAAGGCTTTACTTAAGAAAAGCTGCCAAGAATGATCACTGCATAAATTTCCAGTTTAAATGTCTTCTTTTCAAAACAGGCTAAAAGAAATGGAATCTTATATTTTAGAGAAATGTAGACTTTGAGATTATTTGATCAAGGTTTTCGGATGATATCCGGACAGAATATGCTTGTGCAGGCATGTTGTGTCACTTAAAGTTTGGGGGAAACCAAGGTTTGTGTAAAGATTGGTAGCTCAGGTGCCGGTTGTCATGGTTGTGGATATGGTCACCGAGCTGGGAATTTGATTTGCAGACGTTTCGTCCTCTGTCTAGGTGATATCTTCAGTGCTTTGGAGCCTCCTGTGAAGTGTGGCTGTACTGTGTCTTCTGAAATTTATTGGGTTCCGTTTCTGCTGCTTCTGGTTGCTGGTTCCAGTTGTTCGTGGTAGCGGCCAGTATATTGGGTCTAAGTCAATGTGCTTGTTGGTGGAGTCAGTGGCTGAGTGCCATGCTAAAGGAACCATTAGGTTACAGTATCAAGTTATAAAAAGCCAGAACTAGATTGTATTTCAGAAGGTGCTTCTTCTTTCAGTGAACAGTAAAGCCACAGAATAGGCTGCCAGCTTATGCAATGAATTTTTCAAGCAAATGTTGGACCTGTTTCTGAACTTCTACATGTCAACTTATAAAATCGATAAGTGATACATGACATTAAATCATGCCAAGTGTGATTCACTTGACTAGTTTCAATCATCTAAGATGTAGAGACTTACTTCATAAATTGGCCCGAGCTTTTATGTGTTATTTTGCCTCTCCAAGAGTACATATATTTCAGCTGCAATTGGTTGTGTATATATGAATATAGTGATGCAAAAGACATTACAGTTCCGTGGGAGAGGTTGGATGAACCGAAAGGTCTTTTTCTGTCCAACATTATTCATCATGTTTCCCTAATTCCACTTTAAAGTTAATATAATAATCTATGGGCTGTGTGATACCATACCCTGAGATGTTATTTCATCCTCAGAAGTAAAGTCTTCATTCCCAGATGAACTCATCAGCACAGTCACTAACTGTTTAAACTGTAGGAGATGCTTCAGAAGCCCTATATTTGCATTTAAAAAACACAAAAATGATAAAGGATGTCAGTGATTTTTTTTAGCAAGAAGATAAGGTAACAAAAAGGAGCAGATTTAGATCATACAGTACCCTGAGGCTGCTCTGTCATTAAATACAATGATGCCTAATCTGCTTCACTTTTCCATTGCCTCCCCGAACCCCACAATTCAGAGACCATTGATCCATCTTCCTCAATCTCAAGTATATTCAACTAGAGGAGATCCACAAACCTCTGGTTTAATTGGAGACTGATTGGAGAATTGCAAAGATTCACAACACTAAGAATAAATTTCTCCTAATCTCAGATCTAAATGTTTGGCTCCTTATTGTGCTCACGTGATCTAAATTTTCCAGCCCAAAGAAGCAACACCCCTGTCAAGCCCCTTCAGAAACTTTTAAATTTCAATATGATCATCTCTCTTCTAAAGTCCTGAATATGGACCTAATTTACTCAAGACTCTCATCATAAGAAAACCCTAAATCCCAGGGTCAAAATGTGTGGCTCCAGAAAAGCACAGCAGGTCAGACAACATCCGAGGAGCAGGAAAATCAACACTTTGGGTATTAGCCCTTCATCAGGAATGTCTGTTTGGGGGGACTGAGAGATAAATAGGAGGGTGGGGGACTCCACCCTCCTATTTATCTCTCAGCCCCCTTCCACAACAGTCCTGATGAATGGCTTATGCCCGAAACATCGATTCTCCTGCTTCTTGGATTCTGCCTGACCTTCTGAGCTCTTCTAGCGCCACACCTTTTGACTCTGACCTGCAGCATCTGCAGTCCTCATTTTCTCCTAATATCCCAGGTTCAATCCAGTGACTTTCACTTCACTATCTCCATAGAGCATCCTCAACCTATCTATAACTTTCTATAATCTTCTTGTGCTCTTTTCACAACTGACTAAGCTACCTATTTTTGAGTCATCAGCAAATGTGGAAACAATACCCTCCACCCCATCAGCTAGGTACTTCATATAAATTGTAAACAGTTGAGATCTTAGTACTGATATACACACTATTTGTCACATCTTGTCAACCTGAAAAATAACCCATTTATACTTCCTCTTTGTTCCTGACAGGTAGCGAATCTTTTATCTATACCAATATGCCACCCCTGTACTATGAGCTTTTATTTTCTCCATTATTAAATACCATCTGGAAATTTAAATCTCTCTTAATTGCCCCTCTACTACATATTGGTTATGTTTTCCACTGAAGACAAATATTTGTTCAGTGGCTCTGTCCTTTCTTCATTCCTCGTTATGATTTCTGTTGTCCCTGACCCAAAAGTACTAAAGTTTATTTTAGCTTCATTTTTCCATTTTAAGTACTTGTGAAAGCTGTCATATGAATATTATTCCAATCATTGATATCCTTACCTAAACATTCTATGCTGGTATTTATCTTCTCATAGATTTTTAAAGTGTTTCCTTTCTTTGCCCTCATTGTTCCACACCAACACCCCACAACCTGCTCTGCTGCATGTTTTATGTGCTGTTCCTAGGTAAACTAGGGGAGAAGCTGAACAATAAATACAGTCCAGAGCTTATCAATGCTGTTGCCAGGAGGCGTTCAGTGGTGTGAAACAATGGTTAAAAATAGGCTAGGTTTTGGAGGCAACTGAAATTCCAGATGCAATCTCAGAAAAGTTAAAAACCACACAACACCAGGTTACAGTCCAACAGGTTTAATTGGAAGCACTAGCTTTCAGAGTGTTGTTGCTTCATCAGGTGGTTGTGGAGTACACAATTGTAAGACATAGAATTTATAGCAAAAAGTTTACAGTGTGATGTAACTGAAATCACACATTGAAAAATACCCTGATTATTTGTTAAGTCTCTCATCTGTTAGGATGACCATGTTCGTTTCACTTCTTTCATATGTAAATCACAATTGTTTTTTTAAAAAGTTACATTCTCAGGTTAACTTTAACAATTGGTGTCAACTCAGATAATATGTTGAAGGTGTTAGCCCTCTGTGTTCTGTTGTCTGTGCCATAATGTTTAGACTGATTCTAATCTAAAAAATGAATTAACAGAATCTTTCATGGATTCATGCAGTTTTTGAGCAAAGTACAATGTAACTCTGCAAGTACAAATTCACTGCACATATGTGTATGTGTGCATGTGGGTTTGTGTGTGTGGGGGGGGGTAGGGGTTGTGAGTGTCTGTGAGAGAGAGGGTATATATGTGTGTGTGTGAGTGTAAAGGGGTATAGGTCTGTGTAAAGGGGTATAGGTCTGTGAGAAGGTACAAGTGAGAGTGTGGAAGTGTGTGTGTGTCTGTAGGAGTGTGTGTGAGTATGTATAGGAATGTCTGTGTCTGTGTGTCTGCATAGGAGTGTGTGTGTGTAGGAATGTCAGTGTGTGTGTATAGTGCAATGCTGGTCACCTGTAGTGTGACATGAACCCAAGGTACCAGTTGAGGCCCTCCCTATGGGTACCGAACTTAGCTATCAGTCTACAGACGCACTCCCACATTCACCTTTTAAAAACTTAGACCATTTTACACACACACACACACCATATAGACTCTCTCTCACAGACACTCACAACCCTCCACCCCAGACACACACACACTCACAGACTTAGACCCCTTTACACTCACACACACATACACTCTCTCTCACAGACATGCACAACCCTCCTCCCCAGACAGACAGACAAACACACACACCCACACAAAAACCCACATGCACATATACGTTTGTGCGGTGAATTTGTTCTTGCAGAGTTGCACTGTACTTTGCTCAAAATCTGCATGAATCCATGTCATACTCTGTTAACTCACTTTTTAGATTAGAATCAGTCTAAACATTATGGCACAGACAACAGAACACAGGGGCTAACACCTTCAACATCTTATCTGGGCTGAAACCAATCGTTACAGTTAACCTGAGAATGTAACTTTTAAAACAAGTTTTGTGATTTACATATGAAGGAAGTGAAACTATTATGGTCATTTTAACAGATGAGAGACTTAACAAACAATCAAGGTATTTTGAAATGTATAATTTCAGTTTCATCACACTGTAAAATTCTGTATCTTACGATTGTGTACTCCACAACCACCTTATGAAGAAGCAGTGCTCCAAAAGACAGTGCTTCCAATTAAACCTGTTGGACTATAACCTGGTGTTGTGATTTTTAACTTTGTACACCCCAGTCCAACACCGGTGTCTCCAAATCCATCTCAGGAAAAGAAGTATAAAAAAAGGAATCTGCATTTTAAAAAAAACTGTTTGTAATCAAGGTGCAGACAGTGATCTAGTGGTATTATCATTGGGCTGTTAATCTAGAGACCCAGGTAATGTTCTGGAGACCCGGCTTCTAATCCTGCCATGGCAGATGGTGGCATTTGAATTCAATAAATATTTTGAATTAAGAGCATTCAAAACTCCATTGCTGGTTGTCAAGGAAAAACCCATCTGGTTCACTAATGTCCTTTATGAAAGGAAGCCGTCATCCTTACCTGGTTTGGCATATGTGTGTGACTCTAGACCAACAGCAATGTGATTGATTCTTAAATGCCCTCTGTGTAATTAGGGGTGGGCAATAAATGCTGACCTAGCCAGTGATGCTCTCATCCCATGAATGAATTTTTTCTTAAAATCAGAGTATATTCCAATGCAATTTACAGCCAAGGACTTTCCTTCTGTGTTGTTGCAAATTTGATGCATAGGAAACAAACAGCAGAATCCCACAAACAAGAACAAAAGAACCGACTATGTCATTTCTTTTGAGTGTTGATTCTAGAGTAAACCTTGGTCATAGTACCAAGAGCCGAATGTTTACTAAAACCTGGGTAAGGGACAATGTCAAGAGTCATCGTCATAGAGATGTACAGCATGGAAACCTACCCTTCAGTCCAATTCGTCCATGCCGACCAGATATGCCAACCCAATCTAGTCCCACTTGCCAGCACCCGGCCCATATCTCTCCAAATCATATACCCATCCAGATGCCTTTTAAATGTTGTAATTGTACCCACCTCCACCATTTCCTCTGGCAGCTCATTCCATACACGTACCACCCTCTGAGTGAAAAGGTTGCTCCATAGGTCTCTTTTATATTGTTCCCCTCTCATCCTAAACCTATGCCTTCTAGTTCTGGACTCCCCCATCCCAGGGAAAAAAAAGTTGCCTATTTAGGATTAGTAATATTCAGAAGCAAGGGTTTCCTCTATGTACTGACAGTTAACAACAGGGGATTTTTGTATTTTTTCACCAGATTTTTCACCTGGACAGCCAGCCTGACTGATAGGCCAGTTGTCTATCTGACAGGAAAGCAAGTATCACAAGGCTGCACCCATAGAGTGTAGATTTTGCAGCTGGGTGGTCCAACACAGTGAGGTCAGGGGTTTAGAGCAAAGGTCACAGAACTCAGAAACAGAAAAGCATAAAGTGATTTATTTTAATAGGATGAAGAAGGAGGATCGGTGTAAACTAAGGGGTACACTTCTGGAGGGAGAGAAATCTGCAGGTTACACACGCGTCTTTGAAAGTGGCACGGCAGATTGAGAAAATGACTAATAAAGTGTGCAGGATCCTGGGTTTTTTAAATAGGGGCACAAAGTACGAAAACAAGGAACTGATAATAAAACATTGCATGGCCTCAACTGGAGTACTTTGTTCCTTTCTGGGCATCACATTTTCAAAGATGTGATACCATTAGCGATGAGAAGATTCATGAAGTTGGTCCCAGGAATGAGGAACTTTAATGTACGAGGGTAGAGAGAAGCTAAAACTGTTCTATACTAAGAGAAATTTAAATGCAAATTTGACAGAAGTATTCAAAAGCATGAGGGTTCTGGACAGAATAGTTAGGAAAAAATCATTCCCAATGGTGGAAAGATTTAAACCACAGCAATCTAATGATTGGCAAAACAAGCAATGGCAACATGAGGACAAACATTTTACATACCAAACGGCTAAAATCGGGAATTTACTGCCTGGGTGTATGGTAGAGACGGGGTCAATCACACTTGCGAATCTTGCAGTGAGCAAACATGGAAACTGCAGGCTGAATGGCCTCTTTTGAGCTGTATGATTCTAATGAGATCATAGAGGAAGACTAGAAAGAGATTGTGGAGAAGATTGTAGGGGAGGGATATGACATCAGCCAATCACATGGTCAATAAAGAGTTTTTTTTTGCTTTGGTCTGAAGGAAATACTCTTGCTCCTTCTGGCCCACAGGCAATGCTGTAAAAGCAATCACCCTATGAATTCATCCCTCTCAAGTCCTGTAACTGGCCAGTTTCTGGGGCTCTGGAAAATCTGATGGCATTAGTTACCAGTTTAAAAAATATTAAAAATGAGTTCAACGATTATGCATTTCCGGATTGTTTGCTTGCCCTGCTTCCACTAAAATCAGAAGTGGAAGAGTTAGAGTTGGTTTTGATATTTCATGCCTCACTCTGACTAAAAACACACTTTCTTGTGTTAAATTTTTATCTCAGAATTCTCTGTTCTACAGTCATGTGATCTTCAACATCCACCCGAGTGTGCAGATGAAGCTTGATTTGTGGGGCTTAAAATAGGGGTTGACTTCTCAGTCCTGGAAAGGAAGTTCACCTCCAGCTGGGTAGTGCTCAGTACAGTCAAGATTAGAGTGGTGCTAGAAAGGCAGAGCAGGTCAGGCAGCATCCGACAAGTAGAAAAATCAATGTTTCGGGCAAAAGCAATTCATCAGGGTTCAAAGCACGTAGGTTATTGTAAGATTTGTGTCAGGATTGAGTGAGACGTCTAGTAAGGAATCCTGCCCTAAACATCGATTTTCCTGCTCCTCGGACGCTGCCTGACCTGCTCTGCTTTTCCAGCACCACGCTAATCTTGAATCTGATCTCCAGCATCTGCAGTCCTCTTCTTTGCCTAGTGCTCAGTAGGCATGCAGCACCTAGACCACTCCCGAATGAGATATCCACCCCACTTCCTTTTCTCAATGAAGGTGCAATAATGACCTTTTCCCCCTTCCTCCACAGCCAGTTTTCCCACAGCAGCCATATTTTAGCATGGAAAGACTACTACCATAGTTAACTGGCTTGCTCACAAGCCTAAGAGATTTTTAATTGAGGGCTATTATTGAACACAAAGATGGAAGATGCAGAGAGAAAGGTCAACAAAACAGAAGATAATATCACTGGGTGGAATCTTATAGGGTTTAAAGCACGTAGGCTATAGTAAGATTTGTGTCAGAATTGGGTGAGATGTCTCGTGAGGACAATCTTGATGTCAGGAGCAACTCATGCTTTTTATGCTTTTCACAAATTATCAGGCAAGTTTCATAAGCAGTGACATGTTACTATTTGAAGGGTATCATTGCTTGTTGAATGCATTAACAGCACAAACTCAACTATTAATATTCAGCTTTCTACCTTACCAATCTCACCAAAACAAGCTAGATGTCAAGAAAAGTAGGCATGGAAACTGAAGAGGGGTGGATTCAACTTACTGGCTGCTCCAGATGACTCCCCTGTTGAATTCAAGCAAACTACAGGCCTGGGTACAATCCACAAGCACCAGCTGCATGCAGTGCTCATCAATTGATATTTCTATCCAACATCTGTTAATCCATCACAACTCATACTGTTACCTCTCCAATACACTTGCAAGGCACTGTGGGAACACCGACTGGTATTGCAGGGCACACTGACATCTATTTTTGGAAAGTTGAAGAAAGAACACTTTGCTTGCACAAATGGGGACCTAGCTACAGATTGACTAATGTGTATTGCAGCACGCTCACTTGGTCTCCTAGTGCTTGCTCACCTGCTTTTTACACCATTCCTGCCTTTCCCTGTCTGGCCTTTGCTCGCCAATTAGCACAATTGCATAAACAGGTAGCTTGACTGGTAGCTCAGCAGTCCTCAGTCAAGGGGAAGAACTTCTTGATTTAGGCCAATACTACATCAATTTCACTCTTACGCGGCCAGCACCTGCACGTACAGCAAGCAAGCAGCCATGTCTCAAATTCTTAGGAGAACAGTGCTGACCAAAGTCCGTGGAGACCCTGTCAATCAGAAAGTCACGTCACAGTAAGTCAAGGACAGCCTCTCTTATCAGGCCAGGTTTCCACTCGGGATGTCCTTGGTCAACAGGTTCATGCCTCTGCAGCCCAGTGAGTGGGAAAATAAATTCTGTGTATTCATTGCCATCCATGGACTAATGTAGTCAGGTACATGTACTGGCTTCGCTCAGGAATCTGGTTAGTCCTTCAGGTCTGTCTTTGGATACTAAGTGGAGTGGGGGTTTGGTCAATACAGAGTAAAAGGTGGCCTTTGTCACATTATGGGGCTCAGCAAGATAGTTGTTGGGAGTGAGGTTAGATTAGATTACTTACAGTGTGGAAACAGGCCCTTCGGCCCAACAAGTCCACACCGCCCCGCCGAAGCGCAACCCACCCATACCCCTACATTTACCCCTTACCTAACACTACGGGCAATTTAGCATGGTCAATTCACCTGACCTGCACATCTTTGGACTGTGGGAGGAAACCGGAGCACCCGGAGGAAACCCACGCAGACACGGGGAGAACATGCAAACTCCACACAGTCAGTCGCCTGAGGCGGGAATTGAACCCAGGTCTCTGGTGCTGTGAAGCAGCAGTGCTAACCACTGTGCCACCATGCCGCCCACAAGGTTGTAGGCTGGAGGTGATAAAAGATAACTGTGAAGGGGAACAACAGAATCTGCAATGGGGTAGTTGGTAAAGCATGATTGGGAAAGTGATCATGCAAGAAGGGGCCTTGTTCATGGTCAAGTGCACTGGGCCTTTGGGAGACTGGGGGAGTTGGTGGCAGCAGTGAAAGACCATACCTGTGGTCACCTCAAATGCCAGGGGCTGCTGGGGAAAAGTGAGCAATGCAGGTGAGTTTAGCCACATTGGGTGAGTACCTAGGGAGGTGTGAAACCTATGGGGTTTACAGGAAGGGGTAGCAGGAAAGGGATTTAGAGTTCAGGGACTCACCGACAAATACAGGTGAACACTACAAGCTACTAGCCAAAGCATGTTCATTGTCACCTTCTATCATGCTAGCAATCAAAAGCGCACAATGAGAAAAAAATACGGCTGTGACCACACTTGAAGTGGGTGGGTAAGTGACTTGACCTGTTAGGGAGAAGGTAGCATCTACCAATGTTCCGGCTTTTAAAGCTAAATGACATTACACATGACATGTTCTATACATAACAAACACCTGTGGGTCCCTATGCCCTGGCCACCCTAAACCACTGCCCCTCTGTGTGTTGCACCTCCTTGCCACAGACATTGTTGAACAACTCATTGACAGCCAAATCTTTGGACACAATGGGCACCAAAAATTGGGATAAAAGCAAAACACTGCAGATGCTGGAAATATGAAATAAACACAAAAAAGCAGGAGAAAATTAGCAGGGAAGAGAAGGGCCAAAGATCTCAAGATGACCCAATACCACGTATATATAGGCACTTGCTTCCAGATGATGCCACAGACTCTCAGTACAAACCTCCATCCATGGAAACCTGTCTGTGACTGTGAAGTGATGTCTCACAATGCCACCAGGCCATTTAGGCCTACAGAGAATGACTCCCCTGTGGAGATCATGAAGAGCACCAAATTCCTTGGCGTACACCTGGCAGACGATCTCACCTGAACCCTCAACACCAGCTCCATAGCCAGGAAAGCCCAGCAGCATCTCTCCTTTCTGCACAGGCTGAGGAAAGCCCACCTCCCAGGCCCAATCCTCACCACATTCTACAGAAGGTTCATTGAGAGTAGCCTGAGCTGTTGTATCACTGCCTGGTTCGGGAATTGCCCCATCTTTGATCGTAAGACTCTACAACGGATAATGCGGACAGCTGAGAAGATTGTCGGGGTCTCTCTTTACTCCATTACAGACATTTGCACCACACGCTGCATCCAAAAGGCTAAAAGCATTGTGGAAGACCCCACACACCTGTCACTCAAACTCTTCTCCCTCCTGTCATCTGGCAGAAGATACCAGAGCATTCGGTCTCTCATGGCCAGACTGCACCAGTTTCATTAACACAGGCTCCTTAACACAGTATGATCGGACTCTTTCCCATCTGAAATTTTTTGCACGACTTCAAATTGCTGCTAGAAAAATGTCTACTATTTATCATTGTTCTGTTACATTGTAACTTGCGTGTTTTGCACTTCTTATGAACTTTATGCCTTGTAGAAGTGTGTAGTTTGCGCTGTCCATGTAGCACCCTTGGTCCTGGAAGAATGTTGTCTCGTTTTTACTGTATCAGTTGTGTATGGTAAAAATGACAAATAAAAAGCTACTCTACAATAACCAGATGAAAAGCACTGAAATTTGTACAAAAGTAATGTATAATCCATTATTCACCTGTGTCATCAAAGTGTCCCCTTTCATTCTCTCTCCACCCAGCTATGTTTTAGTGTACACTTCTGCTTCTGTTGATGAGATGGAGGGAGTCTGCTTATCAGTAGAGTCGGTTGGCCCTGGAGGTTTGATCAGGTGGCCTCATGGGTGTTTGTGTCTGGATATGCCAGATACACAGGGTTCTTCTTGCCACAACTAGATCCTCCATGGTTTGGACTTCCAAGGGTCAAAGGGTGGCAGGCAGGTTGGAGACAGAGGCCTGGCCACTTCTGGGGAATCCTGAGAAGAATTCTGAGGAGCCTCCTTCCACATTCCACTTTCTGGAACTGCCCTGTCTTTTTTTGAGGATGCATGCCATATCCTTTGCACCCCCCCCCACCATCACACCATGCGCTCAGTCCTGCAGACCAATGGCTGGGATGATGGGGTGCAACTCTGTGCATCTCTCCAGCAGACCAAGGGTACTAGACTTGCCTCTCCATGGCAGCCACCAACCTGTCCACAGATGCAGATATATGTCATTGAATTGCTGCACTCCTGCAGCTTCAGGGCAATGAGGGCCATTGCATCACACAAAGCTATCTTGCACTCCTCTTCCTCTCTGTGCATCCGTCAATGGAGTCCCTGATTTCTTTGACTCTACAGAGTCATCTTCTGTTGGGACTAAGCAGGTGCCTGGTCTCCAGCAATCCTCTAGGGCCATTGGCCTGGGGTGTTTCTTCCTTAGCCAGTTGTGCAGCTGCCCCAGCGATGTGCTCGCCTACTTTCTGGACCTAATGTTCCCACCAAGGTGGCAGCAACTGGACTAGGGGGTGCAGAAGGAAGTCTTGCTGATGCTTCCTCTGAGGCTATGATATTCTTATCCTCAGTGGTCCAGAAGGTGATTTCTGAGGAAACAGGTTTATTTCCACAGAGGTCATGGAGATCCTGGCTGCATCTGCAAGACACAAGCATTGTGGCCAATGGTTACAAATTGTGTTCAATGAATAAGACTGGCAGCGGGGTTAATGGGAGAACTGCAGTGCAATAAGGAGTGGTACTTACAAAGTTGACAGAATATTGACCTCTCTGTAACCCAGTTCCAGTCTTCTCTTGCGAGGGTCAAGATTCTCTCCTTGTAGGGGTGAGGAGGCTAACATGAGGCATCCCTCCACCTGTACAAGCTTGCTCTTCCTATTATGGGCTATCTTCTCCTATTGAGAGAAATCGAGGAATGAAGTGGAGCTGGCACAACTATTATGTTGGTGCAGGAGGGTGAAACGTGGTGAGGTGTTCTTAAGCAATGAGGAGGCAGTACAAAGGCCATACAGGTGTGTGAGAAAGCAAATGAGGGAAGGTTTTGCAGGAAATAGGTAGAGTGGCAGAGCATAAATCTTGGTGTAGATAGGTGTGGTAGAAGAGATGGAGTGAGTATGAGGTGGCAGAGAGAAGAGCGCAGCACTTACCTTGGTGCATTGGAGAAGATCATGGACTTTCTTATAGTACTGCTAGCCATTCCTTCACACTCTAGAGACAGCATTCACCCAGGTGGCAATGTGGGACCAGGCTGCCAGGGTCTGATGATATGGCATCCACTGCCTGTCCTCCATGAAGAGGATGCCCTTCTTTGCACCATCCCTCAAACAGGACCCTGTTGGAAAATGATGGGGCCAACTTCCATTTATCTGGCACGTTCTGTCCGTCAATGTATGGGAGCAGTGGAATGCCAGTGCTCGTCCAGATGCATACTTGCCTTTTAAAGATGTTGCAGGTGCAAAGGATGCCAGTCTTTCAATAAACACCTGGTGAGAGCAAGTTGATCTAGGAATGGTGCATTGGAAGATGGGACTAGAATCAGATATGAAGGACAACAAGGAGCTGCATAAGCTGTTAATGCCATGTGTTTTGAAGATGGGGGTGAACTATACCTTTTAAGAGAGTTAAAATCTAGTAGTGACATCACCAAGTGTTCTTGACAAGACACAATGTAACACGTGCTCCAGCTACTGGAGTAGCTGGTTGCCTGGAAACGACAAAAAAAAACAGATTCGAATTAGGCCAATCAGTTTTAATTATACCCTGAAAAATACCAAATTCCAATCAAGTTTGAATTGAGTATACTGGCATTCTTAAAAGCCAATGACAATCTGATGATCTGGGGTATAAGGCTGGGCAAATCTTGACCAGTTGGAGAAGAACTGCCAGCCCAGCATGTAAACAGACTGCCTGAAAAATAGCTCTCTTAAAAGGTACCTTTTCGATCAGTAACCGGTGACGCAGAAATTCCTAAGAAGAAAAGACACAGGAAGATCCAAATAGAAGAACCAAAAGCTGCCTGGTTTTGCGATATGAAGTGTTGTTTTGTAAATCTTAATTGGGAGTTTCATTGGACTAGTATTATAGAAGGGAAGGTAAAAGATAGGTTAGAGGAAGGACATGTATATAGTTGTTAGTTCATTATTCTCTGTTATTCTTTAAGAAATAAAGTTGTTAATTTTTACTTTAAATAGTTTTCTTGGCCACTGAAGTTTTACAGATTACTGCATGGGATAAATCTTTTCTGTGGTGTTAGTTTTAAATTTAGCAGGAGGGTTTACCCTGTGTCATAACACACGAGTCTGGTAAGATACAGTGACAGAATTCACGAGGGCTTGTCGTAGAAAACCGTCCAAAAAAAAAGTGATACCACTCAGACTCAATAGAAAACAAGATTCAGCTCAACAAATTTTGCATTATAGATTAAGTATCTAAAATAGGCACAGAAAAAGAAATATTGCGAATGAAAACCAAAATCATTTCATAAGTCAAGTAAAAAGATATTAAAACTAATAGCCAAAATTATTTTACAGAAATATACAGTTAGACATAAAATATCACAACACTACAAAGTACCCCATACATACCAAGGGAGTTTACTTGCAGTTCTTTGGTCTGTGCTGCCTCCATAACTGACACAAAGAGTTTACAAAGTCTTCCATTGAAGTATATGCTTAACTTCTCAGCAGTAGAAGGGTAACTGTACAAAGTGCAGAAAATATAACACACTGATGCTTTCACCGCTTCATCAGGGTACACCAGTGCAACTCTCATATGGTCCAGGAGTGTTGCTAAAAATAAAGAAAAAAAATTAAAATAAATGCTGTAAAATGAAACAATTTTTCATTTGAAGTAATTTCAGTTAAACCCTCCTCCCATTCACGTTTTACATAGAATGTACAGCATAGCAACAATTGGCATTTATGCAACGTACAACCTTCCTCTAAACTTTTCTTAACTCTCCATTCACTCTATTCACCTACATTTATCTAGTTTTCCCTTAAATGCATCAATGTTATTTTTCATTCACTGCTTTGATTTTTACTCTTTCATTGGACATGGTATTGTTGGCAAGGGTGGTACTTGTTGGCTTAACCACCCTTGAACTGAATGGTCTACTTGGCAATTTCAGAGAGTCAACCACGTTGCTAAAGGTATGGAGTTACATAGAGGTCAGATCAGATAAGGATGACAGATTTCCTTCCATAAAAATATTAGTGAATCAGATTGATTTTTACAACAATCAATGATATTTGTTGTGATCATCATTACTGAGATCACCTTCATGCTTAGCGTGATAATTGTCTGAATTTAGATTTCAGTAGTTGCTGTGCTGGGTTTTGAACTCTTAGCCAAACCTTTAGCTTTTTGGTTTTATTTCAGCAATATTTTCAATTCACCAAACCTCTCCCCACCCCCGCACCCCACCAATCTCTCCCAGACTCCCATAACACAAACTAATGCAGTTCTTTGTTTCAAGTTCATGAGGGTTTTTTTCTGTGTGTTGGCTGAGCATCTTGGGAGGATGCAAAATGTTCTCCACTATCAGTGGCAAGAAATTGCAGAATGCACAAATGCAAAGAGACCAGCATTGAATACTCAAAGATCTCATTAAGGTAAGATCATGACCCTCACAGTTCTGCTCATAGTTGCATCACAGGCTTACTAATAACAGCATTCATGAGACTGCCCTCAGCCATTTCCCCTCACTCTCTTACAATTACTGCAAACTTCCTCCTCCACATACCCATACTTAATATTATTTGGGTTTTTTTTGACAGATCACAGATCAAAGGCAGAAAGGCTACAACACTAAAGGAGACATCATATAGGATTTCTTAATTCTTAATCATGTTTGCATGATTGCTACCTCATCCCACACTAGGAATGACAAGTTTCTCACCCTCAGCCTGGAGTCTCACAAACTAACCTTGTCCTCTTTCACATCAGGCACTGGAATGGCACCTTGTTGCACATGAACATAGACCCCTGAAGGCAGCAGAATAGGTGGATAAGGTGATTCAGAAGGCATATAGGATAATTGCCTTTATTAGTCAGGCCAGAGAACATAACAGCATGGAGGTTATGATGGAGCTCTATAGGACATTGGTTAGAATACAGCTGGAGTACTGTGTGCAGTTCTAGTCACCACAGTAAAAGGAGGATGCGAATGCACAGGCAAGGTCATAGAGGAAATTCACCTGGACGCTGATCAGGCTGGAATGATTCCACTACGAAGAGAAACTAGACAGACTGGGGTTTGTTTTCTCTGGTGCAAGGTGGCTGAGGGAGGGGACCTGATTGAGGTCTCCAAAATTATGAGGGGCATAGATAGGAGCAATAGCAATGAACTTTTCCTCTGACTTTCCCTGGAGTCAATTCCAGGGGTACAGATTTCAAGTAAGGGTTAGGACATTTAGAGAGGATTTAAGGAAGCATTTTTGCACCCAGGGGTTGGTAAGTATTTGGAATTCACTGTTGGAAAGGGTGGGTGCCATCACAACATTTAAGAGGTACTTAGATGAATAATTGAAATGTCATAGTATGCAAGGCTATGGACCAAGCGCTGGAAATGAGATTAGAGTAGTTAGGTACTTGATCACATGTACAGTAATGACAGACCTCTTTCCATGCTGCTACACTCTACAAAGCTTATATACACTTTGTGAAGAGATTCATACTTAACCTTTTGGGGACAGGCTTAAGTAAGTGCATCTGCATGGCATTGCAATGGAGGCAGTGAACTCCAATTCCTATCAGATCATGGGAGCCCCAACATGCCTATAACAGCATGACAGGCTGCACATGCTCTTTGGAAGTTTTCTTTCACAAATGAAGAACATAGCCTGTGTGAAAAGGAATCAAGAGAACAATGAGAGTGCAAGAAATCCAATAAGTTGATCAGAGGCAGTTGAAGGTTGCTACCTTCAATCTGTTGTTCAGTCATAGATTCAGAAGCAAGAACAGCGACTCTAGGCAGAAGAAGTGCTGGTGTTATTAGCATCCAGGAAGTTAGGTCTTCCAAGAGATGACAAAGTGGTGGAATGTGACTAGCTGCATGCTGGGAAAAAATAGGACTTGGAAGAAGCCCTGGAAACCACTGAAAGTTCACTGCAACTGAAAGTAAAGGTGAAGAAAACCCATAAGCAGTATTTATTTGGTGTAGCTGAGAAATATTGGAGTTTGGAAAAAATACAGGGCCAGTTGCGGCTTACTGAAGCCAGCTGTCTGCAAGAGCTGGAATTGCGCCTGTGAGTAGATGCAGTCTTAGAAGTCCAGTGGAAACAACTTCAGAGATGGAACCACCGGGACGTGAGCAGTTACTTAGGTAGTCAATGAACGAGTGGCTTCTGAGAGTGCTTTAAGGCATGATTTTCGAAAATAAACAAATTGCAACCTCTTGTTCAACAGACAACCCTTTAATGAGATTCACTGACAGAGTCACTTAGATCTTGGTTGATGGTTGAGAGCTCTGTGGGATCTATCTTGACAACACCTGCTATCTAATGTGCTCTGAGAGGCATTCAACTGCAGTTTGTCTATTACTTCGTATTATTTTACTTATTTTTTCATGAGATGTGGACAGTGGTGGTTAGCCAGCATTTATTGACCATAGGAGTTAACCACACTGCAATCGATCTGGAGCCACAATTAGGTCAGACAAGGACAGCTATGATAGTGTAAACTTCAGAACTTTAATACCTGTTCATACATTTAAAGAAGCAGCAATAACTCTGTCTGAAATAAAATATTAAAAGAACAAAGACAACCGTATACAGGGATTGAAAGCAATTAGCCATGTCTGGGAAAAGAAGTTCTCGAGACTACACAAACAAAACTGTGTTGACACCTGCTTGATAGCTGGCTGGTTTATGCCACAAAGACAAATGATTGCCCTGTAAAAAAAATTATGGAGTTAATCACAGGAAAACTATATATTCAAACAGATTGGACATTGAAGTGTGTATACTTCAATGCAAGGAGTATCAGAAATAAAGTGGGTGAACTTAAGGCGTGGATCGGTACCTGGGACTATGATGTTGTGGCCATCACGGAAACGTGGATAGAAGAGGGACAGGAATGGTTGTTGGAGGTTCCTGGTTACAAATGTTTCAGTAAGATTAGGGAGGGTGGTAAAA
>NC_057748.1:18778301-18783378 GCF_004010195.1 Chiloscyllium plagiosum | reverse complement strand
GAATGCGCTGCCTGTGGGAGTGGTAGAGTCAGAATCTTTGGTGACCTTTAAGTGGCAATTGGATAGGAACATGGATGGGTGCTTAAGCTAGGACAAATGTTCGGCACAACAACGTGGGCTGAAGGGCCTGTTCTGTGCTGTATTGTTCTATGTTCTATGCCAAATGTAACAAGGGAAAAAAAGATATTTCTGATAAGAAGGAAAGTTCTAAACTCAATGGTTCTAAAGGAATAATCAATAATTTGGATGGAAGAATCTGGAAGATCACTAATAATGTCACACAGTAGAGTAGAAGGGTTACATCTTGCCATCCTGAAAAAGACCCATTTATGCCTTCTCAGTGCTTTCTGTCAATCTTCTATCCATGTCAATATGCTACCCCCATATCATGCACTTTTACTTTCCACAATAACATTCAATCTGACATCTTATCAAGTGCCTTCCAAATATCTAAATTTCTATTTTTAGTCCTTGGGTTATCCTCCATTTCTGGTTTTGTATTCTATTGAGAACACAGAGAAATGTGCATTCAGTGTGCATGTCCCTTCACCTTTATCCACAGCATATCACCTCCTCAAAAATTCCCATAGATTGATCGAACATGATTTCTCTTCCACAAAATTGTGGGCGGTACGGTGGCCCAGTGGTTAGCACTGCTGCCTCACAGTGCCTGTAGACCCGGGTTCAATTCCCGACTCAGGCAACTGACTGTGTGGAGTTTGCACATTCTCCCCGTGTCTGCGTGGGTTTCGTCCGGGTGCTCCGGTTTCCTCCCACAGTCCAAAAATGTGCGGGTCAGGTGAATTGGCCATGCTAAATTGCCCGTAGTGTTAGGTTAAAGGGGTAAATGTAGGGGTATGGGTGGGTTGCGCTTCGGCGGGTCGGTGTGGACTTGTTGGGCCGAAGGGCCTGTTTCCACACTGTAAGTAATCTAAAAAAAAACTATGTTTACTCTTCCTGATTACCATGAATTTATCTAACTGCCTTGTTATAACCTTTTCAATAGTACCTTCTAGTGTTTTACCTATGAAGTGACCAATAATTATAGAGTTAGAGTCAGACAGCACGGAAACAGACCCTTCAGTCCACAGGTAGGCAGGGTGGTTAAGAAGGCATTTAGCATGCTTGCCTTCATTGCTAAGACCTTTGAGTATAGAAGGTAGGACTTCATGTTGAGGTTGTACAGGACATTGGTGAAGGCTGTTCTGTAGTACTGTGTGCACTAGGATGCTGCCAGGAATGGAGTGCTTGAGTTACAAAAATAGGCTGGAGAGGCGAGGGCCATTTTCACTGGAGCATTGGAAGTTGAGGGGTGACCTGATAGAGGTTTATAAAATCACAAGGGGCATAGATAAGGTGAACAGCAAGCGTCTTTTTCCCAGGATGAGGGAGTTCAAAACTAGGGGGCATAATCTTAAGATGAAAGGAGAAAGATTTAAAAAGGGCATGAGGGCAACTTTGTTCCACAGAGATGGTTTGTGTGTGGAATGAAGTGTTAGATGCAGATACAGTTACATTTAAAAGATATTTGGATACGTACATAACCAAGAAAGCTTTGGAGGGATATTAGTCAAACACAGGAAATTGAGACTAGTTTAGCTTGGGAAAATGGTCAGTGTGGACTAGTTGGACTCATCATTTCTATGATGAATGATTCTATGACTCTCCTTATAATTCAAACCCTCCTTCCTATAGCAGGGCAACCAGAACTGTACACAATATTCCAACTGTTTTCTGCTTTCGGTCTGTTACCTTCCAAATAAAGTAATTACATTCACCATCTTCCAACTTAATGAAGCCATTCCTGAATCAAGTGTTTTGGAAAATTGAAACTAATACATCAACTGCATCACAAGTCACTTCTTTTAACTTGAAGTCCATTAAGAGCCAGGCATGTGTCAGCCAACAGCTTCAAAAATTTACTTCATACCACTTCTCTGGTGATAGCAGTTTTTTCAAGTTCCTCCCTCCCTTCCATTTCTTAATTTATCATTCCGTCTGGAATGTTATTTGTGCAGTCTGTAATGAAGACCGATGCAAAATACCTGTTCAACTTATCTTCCATTTTCTTAATTTTATTCAATTATTGATTTTCTCATCTCTAATTCTGTTGGACTAATCCTAGAATCATAGAATGCTGACTTTGCGGAATCAGGCCATTTGGCCCATCGAGTCCACACTGGCCCTCCAAACAGCATCCCACCCAGACCACCCCCTTACTTTATCCTTGTAACTCTGCATTTCCCATGGCTAATCCACCTAGCTTGCATGTTCTTGGACACTATGGGCAATTCAGCATGGCCAATCCACCTAACCAGCACATCTTTGGACTGTAGGAGGAAACTGGACCAAACTGGAAGAAACTCACATGGACACGGGGAGAGTGTGTAAACTCACACCTGAGGTGGAATCAAACCAAGGTCTTTGGTGCTGCCGGCCTCACTTTGTTAATTCTTTTCCTCTTTAATATTTTGAGAAACTCTTAATATCAATTTTGTATTAGCGAGTTTTGAGAAGGTTTGCAGCACAAGTTGAGGTTCTGGATGTAGGTTTGCTCGCTGAGCTGGAATGTTCATTTTCAGACTTTTCGTCGCCATACTAGGTAACATCTTCAGTGAGCCTCCAGATGAAGCACTGGTGGTGTAGGCCATTTTGTATTTATACGTTTGGGTTTCCTTGGGTCAGTGATGCCATTTCCTGTTCTTTTTCTCAGGGGGTGGTAAATGAGATCCACGTCAATGTTTTTGTTGATAGAGTTCCCGTTGGAATGCCATGCTTCTAGGAATTCTCATGTGTATCTCTGTTTGGCTTGTCCTAGGATGGATATGTTGTCCCAGTTGAAGTGGCGTCCTTCCTCATCTGTATGTAAGGATGCTAGTTAGAGTGGGTCATAGAGTCACAGAGATGTACAGCATGGAAACAGACCCTTCGGTCCAACCCGTCCATGCCGACCAGATATCCCAACCCAATCTAGTCCCACCTGCTAGCACCCGGCCCATATCCCTCCAAACCCTTCCTATTCATATACCCATCCAAATGCCTCTTAAATGTTGCAATTGTACCAGTCTCCACCTGCTCCTCTGGCAGTTCATTCCATACACGTACCACCCACTGTGTGAAAATGTTGCCTCTTAGGTCTCTTTTATGTCTTTCCCCTCTCACCCTAAATCTATGCCCTCTAGATTTGGACTCCCCGATCCCAGGGAAAAGACTTTGCCTATTTATCCTATCCATGCCCCTCTAAATGGGCACCCCTCAATCTCCGACGCTCCAGGGAAAACAGTCCCACCCTGTTCAGCCGCTCCATATAGCTCAAATCCTCCAACCTTGGCAACATCCTTGTAAATCTTTTCTGAACCCTTTCAAGTTTCACAACATCATTCTGATAGGAAGGAGACCAGAATTGCACGCAATATTCCAACGGTGGCCGAACCAATGTCCTGTACAGCCACAACATGACCTCCCAACTCCTGTATTCAATACTCTGTCCAATAGAAGAAAGCACACCAAACGCCTTCTTCACTATCCTGTCTACCTGCGACTCCACTTTCAAGGAACTATGAACCTGCACTCCAAGGTCTCTTTGTTCAGCAACACTCCCTAGGGCTTTACCATTAAGTGTATAAGTCCTGCTAAGATTTGCTTTCTCAAAATGCAGCACCTTGCATTTATCTGAATTAAACTCCATTTGCCACTTCTCAGACCATTGGCCCATCTGATCAAGATCCTGTTGTAATCTGAGGTAACCCTCTTCGCTGTCCACTACACCTCCAATTTTGGTGTCATCTGCAAACTTACTAACTGTACCTCTTATGCTCACATCCAAATCATTTATGTAAATGACAAAAAGTAGATGGCCCAGCACCGATCCTTGTGGCACTCCACTGGGTCACAGGCCTCCAGTCTGAAAAACAACACTCCACCACCACCTTTGAGCCAGTTCTGTTTCCAAATGGCTAGTTTTCCCTGTATTCCATGAGATCTAACCTTGCTCACCAAGTCTCCCATGGGGAACCTTGTCGAACGCCTTATTGAGTCCATATAGATCACATGTATTGCTCTGCCCTCATCAATTCTCTTTGTTACTTCTTCAAAAAACTCAGTCAAGTTTGTGAGACATGATTTCCCACACACAAAGCCATATTGACTATCCCTAATCAGTCCTATCATACCTATAGTTCCCTGGCTTGTCCTTACCACCCTTCTTAAACTTGGCACCATGTTAGCCAACTTCCAGTCTTCCGGCACCTCACCTGTGACTATCGATGATACAAATATCTCAGCAAGAGGCCCAGCAATTATTTCCCTAGCTTCCCACAGAGCTCTCATGTACACCTGATCAGGTCCTGTGGATTTATCCACTTTTATGCGTTTCAAGACATCCAGCACTTCCTCCTCTGTAATATGGACATTTTGCAATGTGTCACCATCTACTTCCCTACAGTCTATATCTTCCATATCCTTTTCCACAGTAAATACTGATGCAAAATACTCGTTTAGTATCTCCCCCATTTTCTGCGGCTCCACACAAAGGCCTCCTTGCTGATCTTTGAGGGGCCCTATTCTCTCCCTCGTTACCCTTTTGTCCTTAATGTATTTGTAAAAACCCCTTTGATTCTCCTTAATTCTATTTGCCAAAGCTATCGCATGTCACCTTTTTGCCCTCCTGATTTCCCTCTTAAGTATACTCCTACTGCCTTTATACTCTTCTAAGGATTCACTCAATCTATCCTGTCTATACCTTACATATGCTTCCTTCCTTTTCTTAACCAAACCCTCAATTTCTTTAGTCATCCAGCATTGCCTATACCCACCAGCCTTTCCTTTCACCCTAACAGGAATATACTTTCTCTGGATTCTCATTATCTCATTTCTGAAGGCTTCCCATTTTCCAGCCATCCCTTTACCTGCGAACACCTGCCTCCAATCAGCTTTTGAAAGTTCTTGCCTAATACCGTCAAAATTAGTTTTTCTCTAATTTAGAACTTCAACTTTTAGATCTGGTCTATCCTTTTCCATCACTATTTTAAATCTAACGGAATTATGGTTGCTGGCCCCAAAGTGCTCCCCCACTGAC
>NC_057748.1:18737275-18778029 GCF_004010195.1 Chiloscyllium plagiosum | reverse complement strand
GGTGCTCGTTGTTGTGGTTCTGTTCGCCGAGCTGGGAATTTGTGTTGTAGACATTTCGTCCCCTGCCTAGGTGACATCCTCAGTGCTTGGGAGCCTCCTGTGAAGCGCTTCTGTGATGTTTCCTCTGGCATTTATAGTGATTTGTATCTGCCGCTTCCGGTTGTCAGTTCCAGCTGTCCGCTGCAGTGGCCGGTTTATTGGGTCCAGGTTGATGTGCTTATTGATTGAATCTGTGGATGAGTGCCATGCCTCTAGGAAGCCAAACAGAGAACAGCCAGGGAATTCCTAGAGGCATAGCACTCATCCACAGATTCAATCAATAAACACATCGACCTGGACCCAATATACCGGCCACTGCAGCGGACAACTGGAACTGACAACTGGAAGCAGCAGATACAAATCACTATAAATGCCAGAGGAAACATCACAGAAGCGCTTCACAGGAGGCTCCCAAGCACTGAGGATGTCACCTAGACAGGGGCGAAAAGTCTGCAACACAAATTCCCAGCTCGGCAAACAGAACCACAACAACGAGAACCTGAGCTACAAATCTTCTCACAAACTTTGAACCCAGGGAAAAGACTTTGTCTATTTATCCTATCCATGCCCCTCATAATTTTGTAAACCTCTATAAGGTCATTCCTCACCCTCCGACGCTCCAGGGAAAACAGCCCCAGCCTGTCCAGCCTCTCCCTGTAGCTCAGATCCTCCTTACAAGTTTATTTCTCAATTTCCCTCTGACTATTAGGGGGTCTATAATACAATCCCAATAAGGTGATCATCCCTTTCTTATTTCTCAGTTCCACCCAAATAACTTCCCTGGATGTATTTCCGGGAATATCCTCCCTCAGTACAGCTGTAATGCTATCCGTTATCAAAAACACCACTCCCCCTCCTCTCTTGCCTCCCTTTCTATCCTTCCTGTAGCATTCGTATCCTGGAACATTAAACTGCCAGACCTGCCCATCCCTGAGTCATGTTTCTGTAATTGCTATGATATCCCATACCCTGAGTTCATCTGCCTTCCCCGTTAGGCCCCTTGCATTAAAATAAATGCAGTTTAATTTATTAGTCCTACCTTGTCCCTGCCAGCCCTGACTGACTCTCTTCTAATCTCAACTGTACCAGTCCCAGTGGCCGGTATATTGGATCCAGGTCGATGTGCTTATTGATTGAATCTGTGGATGAGTGCCATGCCTCGAGGAATTCCCTGGCTTTCCTCACTATCTCCCTGGGTCCCACCCTCCACCTTACTAGTTTAAATCCTCCTGAACAGCTCTAGCAAATCTCCCACCAGTATATTAGTTCCCTTCCAATTTAGGTGTAATCCGTCGTTCTTGTACAGGTCACTTCTACCCCAAAAGAGATTCCAATAATCCAAAAATGTGAATCCATCTCCCACACACCAGCTCGTCGGCCATGCATTCATCTGTGCTATCCTCCTATTCCTGCCCTCACTGGCTCATACACCATGAGTAATCCAGGCATTACTAGTCCCGAGGACCTCCTTTTTAAATTCCTAACACTCTGTAATCACCTTCAGAATCTAAACCTTTTCCCTTCCTATGTCATTGGTTCCAATGTGGACAATGACCTCTTGCTGGCCCCTCTCCCCCGTGAGAACATTCTGCACCCTCTCTAAGACATCCTTGATCCTGGCACCAGGGAAGCAACACACTATTCTGATTTGTCGCTGCTGGCCACAGAAACATCTGTCTGTATCTCAGACTAGAGAATCCCCTAACACAATTGATCTCTTGGAACCCGATGTACCCCTCGTTGCATTAGAGCCAGTCTCAATACCAGAAACTTGACTGTTCGTGCTACGTTCCCCTGAGAATCCATCACCCCCTATATTTTCCTAAACAGCATACTTGTTTGAAATGGGTATAGCCACAGAACACACCTGCACTAGGTGCATACCTCTCTTATCTTTCCTGGAGTTAAACCATCTATGTGACTGTATCTGAGACTTTCCCCCCTTCCTATAACTGCCATCCAACACATACTGTTGCTGTTGCAAATTCCTCATTGCTTCTAACTGTCTTTCCAACCAATCTATTCGATCTGATAAGATTCGCAACTGATAGCCTTTATTGCAGATATAATCCGCAGTAACCCTTGAACTCTCTTTAAACTCCCACATCTGACAAGAAGCACATATCACTCTACTAAAGGTCATTTTTGCTCCTTCACAATCTGCAGACTCAGAAAATAACACAGTCTTCTTCCTCTGCAAAACACTGCCCCAGGTTAGATTAATAGTTATGGCTTATATTTTAAGTTTAATCAAGAGACATATCTCAAAAAACATATAATCAAGAAAGAACCCACTCTACTTCCTATTGCAGACTTTCTATAGGCCCCTTAAAACAATTAACTTATCTGATTCTGTACTGTGAACTTCGCCCAAACAGTTCCTCCAAGATCAGTTGTGAATTTCACTGTTTGCTAATTTTCCCAGACGCACTCTGATCTCCAGCGATACATGAATTCAAACAGCAAAAGTAGTAACTGTGCAGGTTCACTCTGGTGTCAGTTTCTTTCTCACTCTCCAGCACTGACCTCACGATGTGCTTCCTTTGTTTGTTCTTCTCCCTTTTAAAACTGCTGTTGTTTTGACTTTTTTCCCCCAAAGTTCCAAAACAAGGCAACAGCATATAAAACAGTAATTCATGTATTTTTGTGGATAATTGATGTTCGTGTATCATAGTGGCTAGTTTTTGCCTGTTTGTCCAGGGGACATGAACATCAATTAGCCACAAAAAGACATGACCCACTCTCACTAGCATGCTTACATACGGATGAGGAAGGACACCACTTCAACTGGGATAACACATCCATCCTAGGACAAACCAAACCGAGACACACATGAGAATTCCTAAAAGCGTGGCATTCCAACCGGAACGCTATCAACAAACACATTGGCTTGGATTCCATTTACCACCCTCTGAGAAAAAGAACAGGAAATGACATCACCATAGAAAATGATGTCACCACAGGAAATGACATCACTGACCCAAAGAAACCCAAACCTATTAATAGAAAGCAGGCTCACCACCGGTGCTTCATCTGGAGGCTCACTGAAGATGTTACCTTGTATGGTGACAAAACATCTGAAAATGAACCTTCCAGCTCATCGAGCAAACCTATATCCAGATCTATTTTTATGTTTGGTTAGCTTTCTCTCATACTTTAATTTTTTTCCCCTCTTTTCTGATTTTGTGATCATTCTTTGCTGTCGAAGTTCATCATTTTGCAACTCTTGGTCTGTTGTCCTGTAGGTTTTGGCCCCTCAAGTTCATATCCAGGTACTTTATTTAAAAGTGAGAAGGGTTTTGGCCCCTACTATCCTTTCAGGTTGAGAGTTCCAGACCTCCAGCACCTTCTGGGAGGAAAATACTTCTCCTTAATTCCCCAAGAGTCCAGTGTTGTTTTATCCACTGCTTCTTATTAAATTATAGCTAAAAGAAACTGAAGAAGAACATGGAAATAGGGGTTGGCGTTGGAGGGAAGAAGAGCAGGAAGAGCCAGTTACTGTGATCCACATTAGGGCCAAAGCTGGGAAAGAAAGGAAGGAGCTACTGCTCAGGGAATATCAGAAATCAGGAACTAAATTCAATAATAAGGCTTTGTGATTACTATCCAAACCATGTGTTAATTGACAAAGGAGTAGGCAAATCAAGAAGGTGAATGCTGGGCTGAAAGACTCATGTGAGAACAAAAGGTTCCATTTCATAGGTCAAGAGCACTAGTATTGGGGCAGGAAGAATCTGTTCTGCTGTACAAGACTGCACCTGAACTACATGAGACCAGTACCCTCTTGAGATTGAACTTTAAACAAGTTAGAATGGGAAAGAAATATGACAAAAGCAGTAGCAACCATAAAACAACAATAACTGAAGAGAGCAAAGGATTACCCAAAGAAAGCAACAAAACTAAGCTGTCATGACCAGTCAATAAACGAATATAAAACAGGTAAAAATAAAAGGGAGTACCGAATACAAATTATACCACCTATACACCTCAGGAAAATAAAATTGAGAAGCTTGAGGCAAGGAGTAAGGATCTAGACATGGCAGGAATAACTGTAAAAGTGCAGGACTAGCTAAGATTTATGATAATTACTGTAGGTTGTCATCAGAAAGGACATATAATGCAGGGGGAGTGTGTGGTTTATCTGCCCAAAATACAATGCCAATAGGAAAAAAAAGCAAACTACAGAAGGTTAAAACAAAAACCAACTGAACTGAATCAAAAGATAAAGGAGCAATCAAGCTATTAGGGGTACACTGCAAACCACCTTAAAGCGAAAATAATTTTCAGGGAAATATAGACATGCATATGATATAGAACATAAAATAACCATAGTAAACTTTAACTATCCCAAGCTAAATTGTCATGATGGTTTGACAAAAAGTGACAAGGAAGAAAGTTATCATAAATGCATGGGGGACTCCTTTTCTTCTTCAATTTAAGTACTGCAAGTCCTCATTTAGAGTTATCCCATTTAGAGTCGGTTTACTTTAATATTGTTCTGTCAGCAACATCTCATTAAGCGTAGCCAGATTCACTTTAACGTAATTTATCTAACCTGATTTGCAACAATTTGGCACTGCCACTCTTGCTCACCATGCCCAGACTTCCCAAGCGTGAATCCTTATCCAATCAACCTTCCAACTTACAGCATCTCCACGTGCTAGACTTTCCAACACATGGCATTTCTCTGTGTTCAACTTTCCAAAAGTGGAATCAAGGCACTACTACCTAAGTTCTGCACCAGGTACCTTCATTCAGCTGGCTCCAGATTGCCTACTTGAGCTATTGCTTGCTCCTGACCATGATGTAGCTGCTGCCTGATAGCATTTTTTTGATGAGGCCAGAAAGCCTCCTTTTTTGTTGGTCACCACTGCCTTCACGATCCACGCAGTCATGGTGGAGATGTTCCAATTAGCTGACTGCAGTACTTTGGCTTTCCTCCCAGTCTTCCTTGACAGTCGGGCATTACTGAGCTCAGAGAGGGTAAAAGATCACAAGCCAGAGGGTCACAAAGGGAAGGATTCTCATCAACCAGGAAGATCAGAAAGCAAAATCTAGCAGTAGGCAGGAAGTATTGAAGTAGAAATTTAAATTTCAAAATATAAAAGATATTTTGTTTTAAAAGTTATTCTCATTCCAATTTAGGACTTTAGCAAAGTAAACTATTTCAACTTACAGTGTATGTTTTCACTGAATGTTTTTTTTCTGATAAGAAAGTTTCTACCAAACCTAACCACAGTTTTAAAACTGATTCCTATGGGAAACTATATTTCACTCATACTTACAATTTTCAGGAGCGCAATCATAATTTTAAGTAAGACTTCCTGTTTTTAAACTAACCCATTAATTGCTAAGACATTTGTTTAAGCTAAAAAAACGGTGTTGAGAATTGATTATTAACAACATATGGGATTCATTATTCATAAAGTCTGGTTAGGAGCCATTGGGGTAAATTTCAGAGACTTTGAAGCTTCTAATTTTGCTGTCTTGTGATACAGAGATGGAAAGGTTGATTTGGTTCAGCTGCCTGTCTCTGTCTCATAACACTTTCCATTTAGTTCCTTGCATCTAAATACTATTAAATATATACTAGAGGCTTTACCCTATTCCTTATGATTTTAATTCTCTTAGCCTAACCTAAAGACCATTTTTTACTTTAAAGACAGGACAGTCGAAATACTCACCCGCCCTTACTTACCAAAGGAGCCACTTATCCCACACTGACTCTCAGTTCCAATTGATGAGACAATTTTTTCCCCGCAATTTCAATCATGAATATTTTCAAAACTTCCTACCCTAAGCAGCTTTTCAACTCCAGATCTCAGGCATTCAGTTGCGTCTACAATGTAAAACCCATAAGCTTTCCACTTCTCTTCAGTTCCAAAGAAAAATCATTAGTACTGAAATGTTAACTCTTTTTTTCTCTCCACAGATTCTACCAGACCTGCTGACTTTCCCTAGCAATTTATGTTTTTTTGGGCAATGGCTTGTATGGCTTTTAATATCTTTGACAAATCCACAAACATTTAACGTGGTCAACAGTGACTTTCCAAACTGTCAGAAAGAGACATCAAACTGCTCCCTAGAAAACAATATTCATGCTCAATTATTTTTAAAATTCCATATATATATTTTCAGTGTGCCATTTCCAAAAGTTCTATTTTTAAATTCTATAAGTTCTGTTCAGAAAGAGTTATCTCAGACTTTTTGTGCAACTGTATAGTTAATTTGTATTTTAGAAAATCTTTGAGACAGAAGTAGGGTAGACTATAAGCTGAATGATAAGAATATAGCTGGCAAATATTATTTTTAATAAATTTAGATTTAGGATTTAGAAATAGATCATGAAATTTCACCATGAAACTTATTTCTGTTTCCTCTCACTGGGCTTTCAACAGAATATCTGCCATATAATTGAAAAGCAAAGAATATTTGTAGGATTTTGGGGAAAATGGGAAAGAGGGATGAATTGGATAACTCTTTCCAAGAGCCAGCACAATCACAGTAGGCCAAATGGACTCATTCTACACAACATGATTCTATGGGTGGAATCAGCCTGAAGAAGGTTGAGTGGATTAGGCTAGATGGATTGGCCATGCTACACTGCCCCTAGTGTCCAGGGATACGCAGGCTAGGTGGATTAGCCATGGGAAGTGCAGGATTAAAGGGATAGGGGAGGGAGGTGCGTCTGGATGGGATGTTCTTCGGAGGGTTGGTGTGAACCCGATGGACCAAACAGCCTCCTTCCGTACTGTAGCGATTCTATGGTTCATTAGGGAGAGGGCAGAATTCAGAATCCCAATGGCAAATGAGCTTTCACAAGGTCACTGAACCTTAAAGGCAGGTTGAACTTCCCAACACCAATTAGCTTCTCCCTGAAAGAGGAATATGTGTCTCTGAAATAGGGCGGCACGGTGGCACAGTGGTTAGCACTGCTGCCTCACAGTGCTAGAGACCCGGGTTCAATATCCGCCTCAGGCAACTGTCTGTGTGGAGTTTGCACGTTCTCCCTATGTCTGCTTGGGTTTACTCTGGGTGCTCCGGTTTCCTCCCACAGTCCAAACGTGTGCAGGTCAGGTGAATTGGCTATGCTAAATTGCACGTAGTGTTAGGTGTAGGGGGGTGGGTCCCTCCTCAGAGAGTTGGTGTGGACTTGTTGGGCCGAAGGGCCTGTTTCCACACTGTAAGTAATCTAATCCAAGACAGAGAGAACCAATGCATCTTTTATGAGGAAATTTAGCAGAACAGATAAGAGATGTAACCATGACGAAACGTCGAGGCAACAGCAATTACAAAATAATAAGGTTATGATAGAATAAATTAAAAGTTGAAAAAGCTGGTTTTGAGGTGAATAGGGAACTAGGAAAAATAAACTAGAGAAATTTACTAACAATAAAGTAGAATAATGTTGAACACATATAAGAGAATGATTAATAGAATCTAGAAGAAACATATTCTGCTAAAAGGCCAGTTATGAAGCTCCATGGATGAGTAAAGAAATAAAGCCATTTGTTAGTACAGAATTTGGATACTGCTGAAAAGAGACACGTTGTCAAAGCTTTTCATCTTGCATTTGTCAGAATGAATGCAAAATGATAAATTTCAAATAATCACAACTATTTATCCTACAGGAGAAAAAAGTGCTGACTGATTGGCAAGTCAACTGATTGGGCAAGACATTGCCATACACAAAGCATCAAGGGTTGATAGGTTCACCAAGCTCTTGGGTAATTTAGAAAAAATTCAAGATGACTTTTTTTTTGTTTGCAAGAATACCCAAGGAAACGTCCCCCAAGCTTAAAAAAATACATTTCAAACTTTTGAATTAAATCTTGATGCCATATTATTTACCACACTGGTTTGCAAACTATCTAAATTAAACAAAAGTTCAATAGTGCACAAAACCTATTCACTCTGTAGCCAGGATTCAAATTTTGTTTTACAAAAAATAAAGAAGTCCTGGTAGCTCAGTGGTTATCACTGTTGCCTCACAGCACCAGGGTCCCAGGTTCAAATCCAGCCTTGGGTGACTGTCTGTATGGAGTTTGCATGTTCTCCCCGTGTCTGTGTGGGTTTCCTCTGGGTGCTCCGGTTTCCTCCCACAGTCCAAAGACGTGCAGGTCAGGTGAATTGCCCATAGTGTTGGGTACGTTAGTCAGAGGGAAATGGGTCTGGGTGGGTTACTCTTCGGAGGGTTGGTGTGGACTTGTTGGGCTGAAGGGCCTGTTTCTACGCTGTAGGTAATCTAAAATAATTCTTAACTGCAGACACACAGAAAACCCACCAGTTACCTGTTGGGTTCAAACTTTAAGCAAGTCTTGACATGTAACTGTAGGTCATCCTCTAACTGGTGCATTGTCATAGTCATACTATAAGAGTTTACTTGCCAACCAATCAGCACTTCCCCTCAGAGTATAAATTTTGTTTTCTCTTCACATTGGTATTTCTTGCAAATTATCCTGATGAATGAAAGACAAAAACTTTAGACAAAATGCCGGCTTTTAGCGATACTTAAATTCTGTACCACCAAAAGACAATATAGCAATAACTGGTTGTTTGACAAAGAGATAATGAAGAGTCTAGAAAATGTTGTCCTGATGACGTGAGGGTATTTCTGCTCTCCCTCAGGTTATACAAATAAGTCACAACAGAAGAAAGAAGTGAAATCATCCACTGGTTTGACTAATCTGGGAACTTTGAAAATGCACAGTAGATTAGGAAATTGTTTCTTTATCTCATCCTTTCACCTCATTCTGATATTTGTGATATGGTTTTACATCTTTCTCTGAATACTCACTATATTCCTGGATGAACTTCTCTGCAAGGAATGGGATGGTGAGTATCAGTTTACCCAAAAGTATAAATACTGGTAAACTCTTCCTCGCGCTGGTATTTTCTGACAGCTGGATAAAGAGATAAATAGAATAACAACAATTTTAGAAAGTAAGTCTAATTTTACAACTCCAGTAAATATGATTGTTCTAATTTATGACAAATTTTCGATACCAAAGAACAAGATTAGCTTTTCCACTGACATTGGTTCAATTGTTCACTTTGAAATAAAGATCGATTTTTAAAAAAATTATATCAGGTAATAAGAATATGGGATGAAGGAGAGATAGAATTAGGTCACAGATCAGTTATGATCTTATTGAATAAGGTAACAGGTTTAAGAGGATAATGGTCACATCAATGTCCTTTGAAGAGGGCAGTTCCAAACTTCTACCATCCCTTATTTGTTAAAATGTTTCCTAATTTCACAACTGAAAAATCTCTGTCTGATCTTTTTGACTACACACAAGGTGCAGACGAATCCAAAAAGTGATCGGTGAAGCCAGTCTTTCGACACTTTTATATTTATTTACCGAGTACACAATACAAGCATACAAATTAAAACATAATAGTCCATAAATGTAACCTGTGTAAATTTATAGGGAGCTGAAGTGAATGTGCAGCTCACCCATCTGCATTAAATTAAATTTAAATACTATACAATTAACAGCAAACTCCTCGACCACATAAAGGATGTATATACCTGCAGCACTGTTTCTATTTCCTTGTACTCTAGTCCTTCATGTAAAGATCAGCTCAACAGTAACATTTTTTAACATATTCTGTGAGCACATACCCCAACTTTGGATCACCACTACTTCTAGCTTTTAATCATTTGCTAGGTACTCTCTTCTTTTCTTCAAAGTCCAAAATGGATGACCTCATATGCTGACACTAAATTGATAACCTCATTTGCTACATGTTTAAAGTAAAAGGGAGGACTCAAAAAGCAGGTTGTCAACTTAGAATTGATAATTAGAAACTGGAAGAGATATAAGTCATTAACTTTGGTTTTCCAAACTACATCAGAGAGGTGGTGACTCCTGAAATGACTGAGAACATGTTCGATACTGTGGTGGACAATAGGTTAGTTTAAAAACAATAAGGCTAAATGAAGACAAAGAAATAGGATTGAACAGATTAAATCAGAGTATCCCAAGGGAGATGAGAGAAGACATTGCTGATGTCTTGGAAATTATATTTCAGGGATTTATTCAGTGTGAATGCATGCCAGAGAACTGAAGACTGGCCAGAGTGTATCATTTTTTAAAAAACAAGCAACATGTATAATCACAGAGCAATAACATCTGTGGTAAGGAGAACATCTAGATAAATAAATCATTACAAGTAGCCAGCACATACTTTCAAAAGGACAATGATACTTGATCAATCTTATAGAATTCTTTGAAGAAGTAACAAATTTGGTCGCTGGGGAAAATGCTGCTCGAGAATGCAGGTGAGGAAGATGAGTGGAATTTCAGAAAGCCTATAGAATTCCATTTGTTGTGAACTTTTAACTTATTAATTTTATTTTAAAGTATATGATTAATACATTATAGGCAGCAGAGCAATTATACCCTGAATGGAAGTTGGTTTGCTGGAAGAACAGTGTCCTTTGGAGTAAAAGTTCACATAAATTAAAAGTCAGCAAGTCTTGGTAATAAGGCCGAGAAATAGAAAAAAACTAATATTACAAAGGGAATAGAATTCAAAAGCCTGCAGGATAACTATGAGTCTACTGTGTGCAGTTTTGGGCCCCACATGAAAAGAAGGATTTGAAGGTTTGAAGAATTGGGATTTTACTGTGAGAGAACAATACAGTGGGCGGCACAGTGGTTAGCACTGCTGCCTCACAGCGCCAGAGACCTGGGTTCAATTCCCGACTCAGGCGACTGACTGTGTGGAGTTTGCATGTTCTCCCCGTGGGTTTGCTCCGGTTTCCTCCCACCGTCACAAAGATGTGCTGGTCAGGTGAATTGGCCATGCTAAATTGCCCGTAGTGTTAGGTAAGGGGTAAATGTAGGGGTATGGGAGGGTGGCGGGTCGGTGTGGACTTGTTGGGCCGAAGGGCCTGTTTCCACACTGTAATGTAATCTAAGTTAGTTTTTAAACTAACAATAAGTTAGTTTTTAAACTTGCTTCAATGAGGATAAACTTTTTAACAAAGAATGTGGTGTACACTATTTCAATACCATTTTTAACTAATTACCATTATGAAAATATTGTGACCTATTTCTAGCCTGCAGAAAGACTGACCTGCTTCTGGCATTCATCCAGCACACAACACACAAACTGCTCTGACTTCAACTCTGCAGTAAGAAGTGAAAGAACTGAAAATAATGCAAACACATTATCCACGTTGGTTAAAACTGAATGAATCATTTCAAAGAATCCCTTGTTTTCCTCATGAAGTCATGAGTTTGAGGCTGCATAGGAATTTCTAACATATTTCAAAGATATTCAACTCTCAACAAGGCATCATAATATCAATCGATTGAAATGAAAATTCAAACTACATATTATAATTACATGTGATATTACTCATCATTTTAAATAATACTATGCACATATGTCCCATAGATAACATGTTCTGTAAAAACAAAACAATAAATGTGCTTTAGGCATGTGCTTTAGAAGTGACAAATTTGAATTGCAGAAATTGTATTATGAAGTACATCAAGAGCACTACTGCCAGAAAAAATCTGGACACTCTAATCTATAGATGGAACTGGATTAAGCAAAATCGTTCTTGGTCGTTATATATCTATACTTAGTCAGAGGGATGTTTTAAATAAGTACAAATAGGAAAAGTGTGAAAAAAAACAAAATGTAAGGCCTGTGACTGGATGCAAAGCAGTTTAGATTAAATAACAAAATGAACGATAGTGCAAGTCAAAAGGGGATGGTAATGGGCCAATAAAGGATGTTTTCACTCGCTTGAATTTTGCAATAGTATTGACATATGATAATATAACCAAATTTATGTCAGGCAAGCAGTTTCAGGATTTTGATTCAGTGACAGTGAAGGTATGGTGATTGGTTCCAAGTCAAAATAGTGAGAGATTTCGAGGCAAATTTGTTGATGTCTTTACATGTCTGCTGCTATTTTCCAGCCCTTTCAGCCAGTACAGGTCATTAGTTCAATGGAGATCTGGAAAATTGCTGCAGGTGCATCTTCTACATCGTCCAATAGCTGCCACTTTCCATTCATGGTGGAAGGAAGGAATGAATAAATAAGGTGGTGAATAGGGTGCTGATCAGGCTTCTTACGAATTTTTAAATATTTGAAGCTAAAATTAAACTTGTGTTACAACTGCTTAAAGGGTCAAATACAATAATGCAAAAATATGAACATAATTCACAGAAATCCAAGCCTCATGTATAAAACACCAAAGGCTCAAACACAAATTCCAAGCAATAAACACAAATATATCAGGCCCTCATGCCCCGTTGAACCCCTGCATGTACACTCTCTACAAATCCTCATGGGCATGCCCTACATGAACATTTATATACTCTCTCCTTCTCTATGAAGCTCTAATTGTGTGCTCTCCCTACAAGTCTTAAGTATGTGCTTTCTCTATCAACCTCAGTACATGCACTTTCTTTAGAAACTCTCACATGCTCGTTTGAAACTCCAAACTGTTCTTTAAGGAAGCATATTCATAACTATTTTCCCCCCCACTGAGCTCATTTAACATCCAAAAGCACATACTTGCAACATTTGTGGACGGCACAGTGGTTAGCACTCCACTGTGTGGAGTTTGCACGTTCTCCCCGTGTCTGCGTGGGTTTCTTCCGGGTGCTCCGGTTTCCTCCCACAGTCCAAAGATGTGCAGGTCAGGTGAATTGGCCATGTAGTGTTAATAAGGGGTAAATGTAGGGGTATGGGTGGGTTGCGTTTCGGCGGGTCGGTGTGGACTTGTTGGGCCAAAGGGCCTGTTTCCACACTGTAATGTAATTCACAATACCCTCACACACATTTTTTGCAATTTGAGTTATAAGGATGCAAAGTGATGGGAATCAGGAGGGACTCATGAGGGAGTCAGGAGCTAGGATACAGCGTGAAAATTAGGGGTCTCCCATTTAAGACTGAGGTGAAATGATTCTTTTTTCAGCAGTGCACCATTTTTCTGTGGCATTCTATTCTCCAAAAGCACTAAAGGCTGGGTCATTGAATACATTCAAGGCTGAGTTAGATTTTTTTTTAATCAGAGTCAAGAGTTATAGGAACAGGAATTAAATTAAATTAAGGCCCACAATCAGATCAACCTTGAGGGATCTGTCAGGTTTTACATGTCAGATGGTCTAATTTGCTCCTAATTCTTGTTTGTTCTTGTTATGTAGCTGGACCTGTTGAGTATTTCCCAGCATTTTCTGTTTTTATTCCACATTTCTAGAATTGGCTATACTTTGCTTTTATTCAAATCAAGATCTAATTGAATTTAGTGTTTAATTTCATTGATTAGAATGTGTTTCTGAATTTCATCTTCCACGACAGGAAAAAAAATAGTCAAGCAACATTTTTGCAGTGCTAAATATTTGGGCATGGAAATTTTTGAGGTGCATGTCATAATTTGTGACCTTCTCACATTGGTTCTATAGGAGTATCACAGCTCTTAACCATGACTTCATAATTGTAGCAGATTACCAATTAGTGTCCATTTCACTCTGTACATTGTCTCTGTGTCAAACAAGGAAGCTGGTGAGCACTGTATACATACTACATGATGCAGTCACCCAACCCTGTAAATGGCAAGCAGCCCCTCATGAAAGGGAACTGTAATGAATGATGCTTAATTGTAAAACATGGAAAATATTTTAACTATACAGTGATTGTAACAGGGTCAGCCAGGTGAACCTCATAGAATACGAGTTCTCTGATTGGGGCTGTTAATCTGGTCCAATCAAGGAGCCCCAGCTGACAGATATAAGCAGGAGCATCAGAGGTTCTGTTCACACTGAGAGTTGGCTTTGAGGAAGCCAGACCCGTGTCAAGTAGTATGCACATATAAATAACGGGTGACTTGGCGAAAAGATAACAACATCTATGGAATTATTTCACAACACAGTATAGATGCAGCTCTGGAGGCATGAGTAATAGCAATGCAAATGTGAAAGTGCTGCAGTGTGGGACCAAGAAACACTCATGGTTCACATTCAGAAGGAATGGTATCAGGTCCTTGGGAAACATAGCAATGATCATTTTCACATGATACCTGCTACTAACTTGCACCACAAATCTCTCAAACTGCTTAATGTATTGCAACCCAGCACTTTCAAAGCAACCTTCTCTGACAGTCAGGAATCATACCTAAAAGGCTAATACTCTTTGCCTCACATGGCTCTCACTTTTGCCACATATCTCCAATTATTCAGAGATGGCAGGCACATCACCTAATCACAGCGCTAGACAATCATATGGCATTCTACCTCATCTCTTGCCAACAAGGTGGCACATAATAGAAGAGAGAAAAGTGGAAATATCAGGGATAGACAGAGGCACCTGTAGACAACTGAGTTCTACAAAGGAAAAATGCATCCTCTAGATATTTTCTAATCAATCTATTCAGAGATGGTATTCCACATTTCTGATTAAGTGGAACTTAAACCCAAACCTCCTGGCTGGAAGTTAAGGACACTATAACTATGCCACAAGAGATGTCTTTAATGCATTCTCCAATTCTTAAAATGTTTCGCCAAACTCCATTATTGTGTTTTAATTTTCTGCGTGGTGTTGAGGTGTCCACCTATTGCTGAAGATACCAACCAGTGTTTTTTTCTCCACATGAGCACCAGGCAATGTACACATCACAGGAAAACACCACCAGATCTCTGGAGCAATGCTGAATGAATATTTATGCCCATACGGTCTCAGAGAATTCACAGTTTACAAGTATACTACCTCCTGGGAAAAGCTGATGAAACAATGTTCTTGGCACTACAACATGAATCAGAGTATAGTAATCACCACTACCTTCAATCACCATATCCAATGTGGGACTGTCTTCAACATTCCACAGCATATCTGCAGTTAGCATAAAACAAAGCATAGCTATTTAACATTTAAATTTAAATGACTACAAAATATTAAATAAATTGGAACAGATTATTTAGAAAATATTCCTTTTTGTAGAACCAGTTAAACAAATTTATTATTTTGTTCTAGAAAATGTTCGTAGTTCACAGTAGAAAAACTTCATCATGTGTAGATTACGAATTCTTCTGACGCTAGGACTTAAGCATATTATTGGGCAGAAGAGCGGGTGTACCGCTCTGTATCTAAACATGCTTCACTCACATAGGAGATTTGATGGTTAAATGAAAGCTCTGTTCTTTCTAGTAAGAACTCTGATGATGACTAAATAATGAACAAATAAAATTTACATGAATTGGTACTGTAATTCTGGAAACAGTTCAGTCTTACCCAACAGTGTAACTATGAAGTGAACGCACACTCGAGCATCCATCGTTAGCTGTTCTACAACAGCTTGCGGGAATCTTACCAGAACATTGTGGAAGCAGGCCAGTATATACTTTTTGCGAACTATCTGAAAAGTTAGCAACAATTAAATAAGCACAAAACAATATGAATTAAAAAGCACTCGGAATACCTACTGATGGTATCAATATTGGGGGTGGCTCAATATTTCTCACATCTAACCCAAAAGGTCAATGTTTAATTTTTCTTTTGGTCCTTTCACATAACAATAAACATTATTTTGAAACTAAAATGTCAGTGACGTAACATTTTAAGACTGCTTACTTCTCCACAGATACTGTTCGGCAGCATTTTCTATTTTTATTTCAGTTTTCTCACATTTGTATTATCTTGCTCTCAAAATAAATTAGCATTTTCTATTTGCTGGTGTTCAGTGAGTCAGAGGGTACATTATTTTATAACGATGCAGTAGTGGTATTTATCAAGGGACAACAGACAATAGGTGCAGGAGTAGGCCATTCTGCCCTTCGAGCCTGCACCACCGTTCAATATGGTCATGGCTGATCATCCTTAATTAGTATCCTGTTCCTGCCTTATCTCCATAACCCTTGATTCTACTATCCTTGAGAGCTCTATCCAACTCCTTCTTAAATGAATCCAGAGGCTGGGCCTCCACTGCCCTCTGGGGCAGAGCATTCCACACAGCCACCACTCTCTGGGTGAAGAAGTTTCTCCTCATCTCTGTCCTAAATGGTTACATTGATCTAGAAAGTGAAATTCTATTTTTTGCTACATAGCATGTGAGATTTCCTTCTGGGGTTTTAGAATTAAAAATTATGCCTATCCTTTTCTATAAAAACTGAAAAGGGTGCTTCATATTTTACATGTAATTTTTAATGCAGCAATTGTTTTATAAGTGAAAATACAGAACAAAGAGATACACAAAAGCCAGAGCTAGGTATCTGATATTTTTCAGGAATTGACAGGAAAATGGGTTTGCTGACATGGACATGCTATTAAGGTTTTGATAGCCTTTCAGAATAGACCTGACTTTGACAGCACTGAAGTGACAATTTCGGAGTTCAGCTGCAGTGGCGGTGCTACTGCCATTTTCATGGGCTGGTATTACTGTGAAGGATGAACTTGGAATTTAACAGAGATGTGGAAATAGACTGTGGGGTTTGGGTAACTGATACTTACGAACAGCCAGGCAGATATTGACCTGATAGCACTTAATGTCTTTCCAAGTCTGATAGGCCTGGTTTGTAACTCTCTACAAAATGACTGAAATAATAAACCTATGGGAATAGTTTTAGCAAATCTAGCTCAGCAGAAACCTAATCAGGATGGCCTCCTGATTTACATCATTCAAGTCACTGGTAGGTAAAACTGGGTACTATGTAAAGTAAGTTGAACTGAAGATCCACTTATTCCTGGGAAGTTAAGATTAAATGTAACCCCTTCTTTGAAAGTGTATCTCTGGCCTTGATGATTACAAGGAATGTGTGAGAGATTGAAAACAACCAAAGAAACTAACAAAGTTGGATATTCAGAAGTCTTGCCAAACAAAATAGGAATTTTCAGGTTTTAGCTCAAACTCCCATCCAACAGACAGCCAAATGGGTAGCCTTGCAGGAGGAAACATCAGTGAGTGCACCAATGTGTCGTTTTACATGAAACAGGAGATACTTGGACAAGTGTGAAAAGATCCATTTGTCATTTAAAAATCATTATGTCCTTACTTTACTTCTATTAAAGTCTCCTAATTCCACATTTATAAATTCAAACTTGTAATGCTGCATTATGGACTTTTTAAAAATTATTTCATAGGATCTATGCCATGGTCAAGGCTGCAATTCTTGCCCATTCCAATTTCCTTTGAACTGAGTAGATTTGTGGACCATTTCAGAAGGTTAAACACCAACCACATTTTGTGGATCTGGAGTCACATGTAGGCTACACCCAGTAAGGATGTAGATTTCCTTCCACAAAGGATGGTAGTGAACTATTGGGTCTTATCTTTTATCTTACTTAATTGGGGCTCATGCTCCAAACAATCCTATCCATGCCAACTCAAGCCACCAGGCCACATTTGGGCCTTCTCCTGTAAAGCGTAGAGCCCAAAAGTAGTGATTTTTACAGGATGGAAAGTTCAAATAGTAAGGATATAACAGCAAAGGAAAATTGGACACCTGCCATCTTTCTGGCTCTGGTGGGAGTGATCAACCCTCACAGCTCATTTAATTAGGCCACACTCACATTATATGCATTTAAAGAGGCCTCACAGCCAATCTGAGATTGTCAAGTCCAAGTCTCTGCCATTGCTATTTGAGAACTCATTTGGTGACCTATAGATTGGGAACCACTGCTGTAAAAAGAAATCACACGGCATTAATTCCCAAGTGGACCAGGTATTCCCTCTCAGTGTCCTAACCAATATTTATCTCTCAATTAACATTTGTATCTGACTACCTGTTCCTTCTTGCAGTGCTGTCCATGGTTCTCTGCTGTGGCCAAACTTGCATTTTTAAAATTACAATTGTGTCTACACGTCAAAAATATTTAATTGGTGGTCAAGTGTTTTTTGACATCCTGAGGAAAGGTGCAATAGGAGTGCACCTTCTTTCTTTCATTAATTATGAACATGTTATTATATTTTACATTCTTTAATGTGGACAAAGAGCAAAACAGACTAGAACAGAAAACGATACAGCTGCAAAGGAAACTGAAGAATTATTCAGAAAGGAAGAAAGTCTTTCCTGCATCAGAGTAGCAACGCATGATAAAATTCTGCTTCACTAAAGATATATTTTGCAACTTCTGTGTGATAATCAAACCTGGCATGAGACTAGCTCACTGTCAGTGAAGATGAAGGTCACAATGGCACTCATCTCAGATTTGCTCTCGTGTTATGATCAAAATGCCAGTTGATGGCATCATTTGCACACTTTGACAGAAAGATCTGATTCTCTTGATGTAAAAGAGGTTTGTAACAACCAGAATAAAATCACACACTAATGTTTGGTATCCTAGCAACTGTCATTATACATTTATCATGAGGCAATCCTCAATTTTAGTACTCTTTGAAGATTACATAAAGGCAAATTAACTGAGCAGAGTACAATAATGCAAACAGGTCAACTAAGATTTTATTTGAATGCTTGTCTGGATTGTGAATTGAGATTAAAGGACAAAATAAGGACTACAGATGCTGGTGAGTCAGAATCGAAAAGGGTGGCACTGGAATAGCACAGCAGGTCAGGCAGCATCCAAGGCGCATCCGAGACCAGAAATGATGAAGGGCTTATGCCCGAAACATTGACTCTCCTGCTCCTCAAATGCTGTCTGACCTACTGTGCTTTTCCAGCGCCACATTTTTCAACTTGTGAATCTAGATTTCAGAGTGTGAGCAAAACTGTTTTTGTTCTCCAACATGTTCCAATTAACATGTTCAGTAAAGTACTAATCCAAATTTATAATGTGAAGAACAAAATTCATGTTCTGGAGGATGAACTACCCACTGAGAGAGGAGAACCTAGAAGTGGGATTTTAGGGTCAGGATAATGTAAAGAAAATTCTGTCTGGATGAGAAAGATTTAAAATTGCTAATTGTGGGAATTGTTGTGGTTGTGTTTCCCTGCTTCATTATAGTGGCAACACCTCAAAAGCGAGATGATTCAAGGTCAAGAAAGGTGCTACAGGAACATGGGGGGTGGTCAATTAGCTCATTTCACAAGATGGTTAGCACGTAGATAGTAATGTAAAAAGCACAGGTTTGATTCATACTAGCTGAGGTAATCTTGGGTCATGCCTCCTCATTCTTGAGAGCAGAATGTAAAAGCAAACCACCACTAACAAAGTTAAAAATCACACAACACCAGGTTATAGTCCAACAGGTTTAATTGGAAGCACACTAGCTTTCGGAACGACGCTCCGGAGGATGAAGGAGCGTCGCTCCGAAAGCTAGTGTGCTTCCAATTAAACCTGTTGGACTATAACCACCTGGTGTTGTGTGATTTTTTACTTTGTACACCCCAGTCCAACACCGGCATCTCCAAATCATGACCACTAACAAAAACTGTCAAAGAAAATAGCTCAGAGTAAAGCTCCAACAATGAACTAAGGATTTGCCTTCAGGCAGAGCACTCATCTGGAATGAAAAGAAGTGAAAGTCTTTCTTTCAATTTTGTTTATTACACTGACACCTGTATAAAAGAATATGCTCAATCATCACCACAGCATCTTCTGATTTTTGGCATAAAATCTTTGGTTAACTGTCTGGATGACTACTCTCTCTGCATTGCAACCTCACAAAATCAAAATGGATGAAGTTTAAAGAATTTCACAGAATTTACTGGATGGAAATTAACCAGTTAGCACAACTGCTTTTATTGTTTATGATCCACAAAAGCCTCCCCAGCCTACTTCATTACACAGTGTAAAGTTTCTGCCAGTAACATGCAGAATGAGACCAGCTGCAATTTGCATCCCCAATTCAGTGACTGGTGCCATGTGGCAGCACTGCAGCCTCACTAGCAAAGGCTTCCTCTATTGCTTTTCCAAGAAGTAAAGACAGATGGAATTCATAATGGAAAATTCATTGTGTCTCGTCTGGAAATAGTTTAAATGTCAATCCCTCAGCAAATGACATAACAGCAGATGGTAAAATCAGTAAAATAAAATTCCTGAGATTGAACAATCAAAGTAGTAAATGGCAAAAACTTAAAAAGCTTGTCTCCTTAAAGTTATTTCCATCTTTAGTGTTACACTAGCTGCTCCAGTCACTTTTTTTTTAATAATGGTGTAATTGATGTTCAATATAAAACAAGGAGAAACAATGGGAAGAGGTGCATGACATCAGGTTGCTCATACCTCATTATCACTCACACATGAACTGGAAGGCAATCTTCCAGAATTGGCAATCAGGCTGCATTTGAAATAGACTCTTAGCTGATCTATCCAAACAAATCAGCATTTCTAATTCTGTCCTCCAGCTCACCTACATCCAAACAGTAGACTTTACCAGCTGACAACCCTGACCACGTCCCCCACTTCCTTAAGCCAAAAGCATTGAAATCAGTTCAAGAGTCACCATGCCATAGCTCAGTTATCAGTCAATAATCAGCAATTTTCACAAGACTTCACACAATCTCTCTTCATAATTTTGACTAATTAAGCTATTTGTCAGGTTTTGGTCAGAGTCAAGAGTGTGGTGTGGAAAAGCACAGCAGGTCAGGCAGCATCTGAGGAGCAGGAGAATTGACGTTTCAGGCAAGAGCCCTTCATCAGGAAACCCTGATCAGGCCTCTTGCCCGAAACGTTGATCCTCCAGCTCCTCAGATGCTGCCTGACCTGCTGTGCTTTTCCAGCACCACACTCTCGACTATGATCTCCATCCAGCATCTGCAGTCCTCACTTTCAAATAGCCTATACATCCAATCGAGGGATTCTATCCTTTTGAGTAAATATTTTGTTTTTCCTGCTACACTGTGAAAGATTATAATTTTATAAATTAACTCCACAGTACACTGATTCTAATAATGTATGTTTCATGTTCTTACCGATATGCTGCTTCCCTCTATCATTTCTATCACACAAGCAACACAAAGCAGCTGCTCCCCATCTTGCAAGTCGTCTCTGAACCTCAATATCCAATGCACCTCATGGCGAGGATGAATCCGCTCGCAAACCACTTTCCAGTTATCAGGTATGGACTCCTCCATTCCGCACAATGATTTCTTTTACAAACCAAACAATAACTTAATCAGAAAAGTTGATTTAATATTCTTAAAAGCAATCAAGATATCTAATATTTTAACAAGGCTGTTTTATAATCTGTATAACTTTGTGTTGAACATTCTGATCACCAGGGATTGAAACTGCTAATGTAGTTCTCTAAGTCCCACAAATTGGCTCACAAACCTACCACCAATCTAATTCTTCCACTATCTCTCCAAAACTCTGCCCTTACACCTGAACTTTGTGTCCTCTTTAGCCACAAGTGAAGTGCCAGAGACTAGACAAGAAGGGCAATAGGGATATTCCAGGAAATTTTAGACACGAGTCTAACGTCAGTAGTACAGAAATAATTGAATATGATTGTTAGGGTCAGGATTGACTCACATTTGGAAAAGAGTAGACCTATTACAGATAGTCTGTACTTGTGCTTTGTGCACGGGAGGTCTCAAAACTGATTGAGTTTTTTTTGAGGAAGTGACAAAGATGATTGATGAGGGTAGGACAGTGGCTGTTGTCTACATGGACTTTACTAAACCATTTGACAAAGTCCCTCACGGTAACGTTGGTCCAGAAGATTGGTCAAGCGTGGTCTAGCACAGTGGCAAAGTAGTTAGCATTGCTGCCACACAGTGGTTCAATTCCAGCCTTGGGCGACTATCTGTATGGGGTTTACATATTCTCCCAGTGTCTGCATGGGTTTCATCCAGGTGCTCTGGTTTCCTCTCACAAACCAAAGATGTGCAGGTTAGGTGAATTGGCCATGCTAAATTGCCCATAGTGTTCAGGGATGTGTAGGTTAGGTGCATTAGTCAAGGGTAAATATAGAGCAATAGGGGAATGGGTCTGGGTGGGATACTGTTCGGAGGGTTGGTGTGGACTTGCTGGGCCAAAGGGCCAGTTTCAACACAATAGGGATTCTATGACTCTTCAGATTAAGTCACATGGGATCCACGGTGAGTTTAATAAGTTGAACACAAAATTGGCTGGCCATAGAAGAGGGTAGTTGTGGAGGTGCATTTTTCTGATTGGAGATCTGTGACCAGTAGTGTTCCAAAATGATCACTGCTGGGCTACTGTTGCTTGTAATATATATGTGAATTTGCAGACAACACAAATATTGTTGAGTTGTGGATAGTGAGTAAAAATCTCAAAGGATTCAGCAGGATATCAATCAGTTGGAAAGAGAAATAGCAGATGGAGTTTAATCTGGACAAGTGCAAAGTGATGCATTTTGGGTGGTCAAATGAAAGAGGAATGTGTATTGTAAATGGTATGCAGAAGGATCTTGTGGTACAAGTCCATAGTTCCCTCAAAGTGTCAACACAAATGGATAAGGTAGTAAAGATGCACAACATGCTTTCTTCCATCTGATGCGGCATTGAGTATAAAAGTTGGCAAATTATATTGCAGCTGTTTATAATTTTAGTTAGGCTACGTTTGGAAAACTGTGCAGTTCTGATTGCCACACTATAGGAAGGATAAGGAGACTTTGGAGAGGGTGCAAAATAGGTTTGCCAGGATGTTGTCTGGATTGGAATGTACTAGCTACAAGGGGAGGTTGGACAAACTTGCTTTGCTTACAGTGGAATGTTGGAGGCTGAGGGGCAACCTTATAAACTTTATGAAATTATGAAAGGCATAGTTATGGTTGATAGAGTTTTTTTTTTCTTAGGGTGGAAATTTCAAATACCAGGAGGCATAAGTTTAAGGCGAGGGGAAAGTTTAACAGAGATGTGCAAGACAGTTTTTTTAAAAACATAGAAGGTGGCAGATGTCTGGGATGCCAGGCTAGGTGGTAGAAGCAGATATAATAGGAGCATTTAAGATGCATTTAGACAGACACAAACAGACAGGGATTAGAGGGATATGAACCAAATGCACACAGAAAGGATTCGTTTAGAAAGGCATCAGGGTTGACACAAACACGTGTACAGAAAGGCCTGGTCATGTGCTATATTGTTTTTTTATTCTATCTCATTTAGACAGACACAAACAGACAGGGATTAGAGGGATATGAACCAAATGCACACAGAAAGGATTCGTTTAGAAAGGCATTAGGGTTGATACAACCACGTGTACTGAAAGGCCTGGTCATGTGCTATATTGTTTTTTTATTCTATCCCTGATCTGTTGTTTCCAAGATGGTAAAGTGATGCTCACGTCCTTGATCCACAGCTCAAGTCCATGGAGTTGATTTTGCCATGGTCAGGTGTTTCAATGTTAGAGTTGGCTGTGACTCTGTTGTCTGAAGTGGAACAATTGGAAAAATGGGACGACAAATTAACATGCAAACGGCAATTTTCTGCTGAAAGTATGCTCAACAAGGCCTCATGATAGCAAACACCTTCTGCTGATGAGCTAATGCAAAACCACATGAAAGTCAAGTATTGGCAATTCCAGGATTATGTCACTGTTCAGGTTAAAAACTTAATTTGTATCTGTATTACTCAATCCATATAGGGGAGATACCTTCTGGACAGATTACCCATTTGTTCAAATGCTGATGCATATCCGTCTAGCACCATAACTTTGCAAGGACTAAAAGTCCAACAGAACGTAGATTAATTTATCAGTTTGAAAGCAGCCTGACTGAAGAGATAAATCCCAAGTGCAGATCATGATTAATCTGGAAAATTTCCTCACATTCAATTCAATTCCAGAGAAGAAGGGTCAAATAATTTTAGTTGCAGCAGATTCTTGTGCCCAGAACTGATTCAATAAAACCAATACTGAAATATGTGATGTGTTGGAGGAAAAACAAGCAAGCCTCATTATCTAGTAGAGCAAATCAAGGTTACAACTCAGCAGCCAGCATTCCAACATCTTAATGGTGTCCCCCAAACACAACTTGATCAGATAAAACAGATGTGGTGAAAAGAGAATGCCCAAAAGATGCAACACTATGCTGATCATCCTGAAATGAGAAGCTTTTTGGAAGGTACGTAGGCTATCTAGACACTAAAGTCAAATGGTCAATAAGCCTTTTGTTCACAGGATGGTGTTTTACTTAACAATGACAATACTGTTCAGCAATGCTGGAAAGAACATTTTGAACATCTGCTCTGCCATGAATCAACAATTTCAGTTGACAATCTAAAGGATATTTAGTAACAGATTCCATGCATGGAGCAACATCAACAGGGTAGCTGCAAGAAGCAATTGGATTGCCCCAAGTGTATTCCAGCTGAGGTCTTCAAAGCTGGCAGATCTTTGCTCACTTCCAAAGCCCATATATTCCCCTGAAGACTTGGGAGAAGAAAGAACTGCCCTAATTATACAAATGCACCAACAGCATGTTAAAATTGTTCAAGACATTGGTTTGGCTGCATTTAGAATACTGTGTACAGTTCTGGTCGCCACATTACCAAGAGGATGTGGACGCTTTGGAGAGGGTGCAGAGAAGGTTTATGAGGATGTTGCCTGGTATGGAAGGTGCTAACTATGAAGAAAGTAGGTTAGGTCTATTTTCATTAGAAAAAAGGAGAGTGAGGGGGGACCTGACTGAGGTTTACAAAATCGTGAAGGGTATAGACAGGGTAGACGGAGAGAAGCTTTTTCCCAGTGTGAAGGATTCAATAACGAGAGGTCACACTTTCAAGGTGAGAGATGAAAAAGTTTAAGGGGGATATATGCGGCAAGTACTTTACACAGAGGGTAGTGGGTGTCTGAAACGTGTTGCCAGCAGAGGTGGTAGAGGCAGGCACAGTAGATTCATTTAAGATGTGTCTGGACAGATGCAAGAGTAGGTGGGGAGCAGAGGGATACAGATGGTTAGGAATTGGGCAACAGGTTTAGACAGTAGATTTGGTTCAGCTCAGGCTTGGAGGGCCACAGCCTCCAAAGCACCTGCTTGTTCCTGGCTGTAAATTTTCTTTGCTCATTCAAGAAGTATGATAAATGATGCCATGAAAACTACCTAGATACTTCTATACTTGTATAAGAAAGCAAAATCCTGACATGAATTGCCCTGAATTATCTATTTAGAATCATGGAGATGTACAGCACAGAAACAGACCCTTCGGTCTAACTTGTCCATGCCAACCAGATATCCTAACCTAATCTAGTCCCATTTGCCAGCACTTGGATCTGTAAAGCCTTCACATTCATATACCCATCCAAATGCCTTTTAAATGTTGCAATTGTACCAGCCTCCACTACTTCCTCTGGCAGCTCATTCCATACGTGCACCTTCCTCTGTGAAAAAGCTGCCCCTTTTATATCTTTCCCCTCTCAGCCTAAACCTATGCCTGCTAGTTCTGGGTTCCCCCACACCACAGAAAAGACTTTGTCTATTTATCCTATCCATGCCCCTCATGATTTTGCAAACCTCTATGAAGTCACCGCACAGCCTCTAAAGCACCAGGGAAAACAGCCCCAACCTATTCAGCCTCTCCCTAAGGCTCAAATCCTCCAACCCTGGCAACATTCTTGCAAATCTTTTCTGAACCCTTTCAAGTTTCACAACATCTTTCCGATAGGAAGGAGATCAGAATTGCACGCAATATTCCAACAGTGGCCTAACAAATGTCCTGTACAGCCGCAACATGACCTTCCAACTCCTATATTCAACACCCTGACCAATAAAGGAATACACACCAAATGCCTTCCTCACTATCCTATCTACCGGCAACTCTACTTTCAAGAGCGATGAATCTGCACTCCAAGGTCTCTTTGTTCAGCAACACTCCCTAAGACCTTACCATTATGTGTATAAATCCTGCTATGATTTGCTTTTCCAAAATGCAGCGCCTCACATTTATCCAAATTAAATTCCATCTGCCGCACCTCAATCCATTGGCCCATCTGATCAAGATCCCATTGTACTCTGAGGTAACCTTCTTCACTGTCCACTATATCAACAATTTTGGTGTCATCTGCAAACTTACTAACTATAACTTCTATGTTCACATCTAAATAATTTGTATAAATGACTAAAAGTAGTGGACCCAGCACCAATCCTTGCGGCACTCCACTGGTCGCTGGCCTCCAGTCTGAAAAGTAACCTTCGAGCCAGTTCTGTATCCAAATGGCTAGTTCTCCCTATATTCCTTGTGATCTACCCTTGCTAACCAGTCTCCCATGGGGAACCTTGTCGAACATCTTACTGAAGTCCATATATGTCACGTCCACCACTCTGCCCTCATCAATCCTCATTGTTACTTCTTCAAAAAACTCAATCAAGTTCATGAGACATAGTTTTCCACACACACATGCTGACTATTCCTAATCAATCCTTGCCTTTCCAAACACGTAAATCCTGCCTCTCAGGATTACTTTCAACAACTTGCCCACCATCAACGTCAGGCTCACTGGTCTATAGTTTCCTGGCTTTTCGTTGCCACCTTTCTTAAACAGTGGTACCATGTTAGCCAACCTCCTGTCTTCCGGCACCTCACTTTTATGCGTTTCAAGACTTCATATGGGTGAGAAAATCCTTTCAGACATAGTGTGGCTTTGGACCTTTCAGAGCAATGTTCCACATTCCCTGCTGGAGGGCAAATCCAAGAAAAATGCCAAGAAAAAAAACCCACCAGGTCTTCATCACATTAAACAAACTAAGCAACTACTGCGGACCTATGGAGATACTACAACCATTTTTATATCCAAGAAACCTCTTCACAATCTTGCAACTGCTTCATGATGTTATGACTGTAAATGTCTGGAATGAGAAACCGAAAACAAATGACTTCAAAATCCAAATTGGGGCCAAGCAAGGCTGTGTGATCACCCTGATAGTATTTAAAATCCGCCTGGCAGTGGATATACACCTAATCAAGAAATCAACTATCTTTGATGTCAGCATTTTATACCATCTAGGCGACATCCTAGAACTTTAATTTCTTCCATGATAATAATGAACTGACCAGCATGATCCAGACAACCTACAGCATGCGGGTGACTGCCATGTCATCACGCACTTTGCACTAGATTTGAAAATCACTCGCAATGTCTTCAGTTTTGTGTACAAGAATGCTACATAAAGAAAATTATCAATTCATATCTCAAATATTCCACTACCCAGAAATGAAACAGACACCTTCTAATGAATTGAGTACTTTCCATATCTTGGCAGTCATCTCTTTTAAAAAAAACTAACACTGATAGGGAAGTCCAACATCAGATCAGTTGCACCAGTTCAGCTTGCTACAAACTATGGCTACATGTCTTTTAATGACATGGACCTCCATAAGTCTACAAAAGTCCTGATGTAAAAAATAATTGTGTTCACCACATTCTTGTACAAATTTAAGATCTGGACAGTGTATCATCTACACATTGATACTGGAATCAATGACCTTTTCAGAACCTTTGGATTCAATGTAAGGTCCATCGATCAATCATTAATGCCTCTTCTGAAGTGAGGTCCACAAGCATTCAAGGAAAACATCTGCAAAATCAACTTTAATCAACAAGGCACGTCGCCCAAAAGCTTGAAAACCATATCACCCACAAATTTTGTTTTCTCAACTCTGAAAAAGCCAATGTTCGACATAGGGCACAGCATGCAAAGACACTGCTTTGATGACTGGATGGAGCTTGCTACCAATTAGAACAGACATAAATTATGTATCAAGCATATTAACCCCAATAATTTAATAAGGCAGGGCAGCAAGGTCAGATATTTGTCTCGGACTGAAATTATTAAAGTGAGTGAGCTTTTGTTTCTCACAAAGGAAAACAAAAGAATCAAACGCTACACTCCGGATCTCAGTAACTTGTGGGTTGGCCTGTCCCACATACCCGATGACCTGGAGATTGAATAACTGCTCGTTCAGTCACATAAGCCATGGACAAAACTCATGGCCAAATAGATGTTATTCTTCACATGGAGGGACAGACGATGATGACCCATACTTTTCCCATCCCTTCCTCACATCCCTGTTCCCCAGCTCTCCCATTCTCAAAATGTTCTCCTATCCCTAAACTTCTGCTTTCACATTCCCAACAATGCAGCCCCAGGAGTCTCCATAATAGCCCTTGACATTGACCTTCGACTAACTACATCATTGAGAAAATCCGACCAAAGGAAAACCGAATATTGTCGAAACCCTCGAGCGGGTGAGGTCGAGGTTCACGTTTTTCCAAGTTCTTTCCCCAGACTTCAAAATGCATCCTGTGCCAAATACGGCACCAACCCTGATTGTTAAACAGTATGAATAGCTGAGATGAAGATTGTTGCCAGGTCTTAATATTCCGGACAATCTATCTTCACACCAAGCAGTTACCTCACTGACTGCGCACGGCATGCAGGACGACCACACACAGTGCGCGCGAAAAAGCCACTCGCGGTCTGGCCGACCAATCACAGCCTGCACTTCCCGGCCCCTCCCATCAGTCCCTGCGGAGACGCGTGTACAGGTGCGGACTTGGCTCCGGGCTTCGCGCTCAAATGTGGTGCACGTGGGCTGGCGGTTAGGAGGTCGTCGTTAGTTACGGGGAGCCGGCAAAGGTAAAGAAAGAGCAACTTTTGGATTTTTGCATCGCTTCATTGTTGGTCTTGACGCTCGGCAGAAAAACGGAGGTTGATTACCTAGATCTGTGAACATCGGCCCGAAAGAATATTGATCTAAATACCTGGAATAAACTGTAAACCAATGTAAACATAGATTAACGAATTCAAGGTGTAGGCTTTTAGCGCTATGATAGTACATCGGGCTCCACAAGGCTGCGTGTGAGGGTCACATCAGATCAGAAACATCTACTGATGTCTTAAGTATCGAACTTAAGGGGGAAGACAATGATGTACTTGAACAAATTAGCATTGAGAGGATGGAGGCGTTAGTGTTTTTTAGCAGCCTTAAAAATGAATAAATCCCCAGGCTCAGATGAGATTTATTCCAGGCCACTTTGGGAGGCAAAGGATGAGATCGATGTTCGCTTTCAAAAATTCTTTCTGGCCGCAGGAGGTTTGGTAAAGGACGAGACAGCAGCTAATGTAATACCATTAATCAAGAAGGGCGTCAGAGAAAAAGTTCTGAGGGATGGAATCCATCTCCACTTGAGGCAAGGATTAATCAAGGATACTGTACTTTGTAAGGAAGAGATCATATCTAATAAATTTGATTTTTTTGAAGAGGTAAATAGGTATGTAGATGGGGGTTATGCAATTGATATAGTTCTTCAGTAACGTTTGACATGGTGAGCTGGTTAACAAGCTAAGAGCCTGTGGAATGCAAAGCAATGTGACACATTTGAGCCAAAATTGGCTCAGTGGTAGAAAATGGAGGATGACGGTCTAAGAATGTTTTTTGTGACAGTGGCCTATCGCCTTTGTGGGTTGAGGATCTGAAACCTCAATACAGGCTGAATTAGAATCCCTACAGTGTGGAAATAGGCCATTTGGCCCAACAAGTCCACACCGATCCTCTGGAGAGTAAGCCACCCAGACCCATACCCCTACTGTATATTTGCCTAATGCATCTAAGCTGCACATCCTTGAACACTATGGGCAATTTAGCATGGACAGTTCACCTAACCTGCACATCTTTGGATTGTGGGAGGAAACCGGAGACACAGGGATAATGTGCAAAGTCCACAGAGCCACCCAAGGCTGGAATCGAACCCAGGTCCCTGGTGCTGTGAAGCAGCAGTGCTCACCACTAGCCACTGTGCTGCCCCTGAGGGTAACTAGTTGTTGTTAGGAACAACCGCTTAACAGATGTCCTTAATAACTTAGGTGGCAATAAAATGGCTTCTCAATGCAAATAGTATGACAAAATGGCTTAGAGTCATAGAGATGTACAGCACGGAAACAGACCCTTCGGTCCAACTCGTCCATGTCGACCAGATATCCCAACCCAATCTAGTCCTACCTACCAGCACCTGGCCCATATCCCTCCAAACCCTTCCTATTCATATATCCAATCCAGATGCCTTTTAAATGTTGCAATTATACTAGCCTCCACCACTTCCTCTGGCAACTCATTCCAAACACGTACCACCCTCAGTGAAAAAAATTACGTTTAGGTCCCTTTTATATCTTCCCCTTTCGCCTTAAACCTATACCCTCTAGTTCTGGACTCCCCTCACCCCAGGGAAAAGACTTTGTCTATTTATACTATCCAAGCTCCTCCTGATTTTATAAACCTCTATAAGGTCACCCGCCTCCGCTCCGGGGAAAACGGCCCTAGCCTATTCAACTTCTCCCTATTGCTCAAATCCTCCAATCCTAGCAACATCCTTGTAAATCTTTTCTGAACCGTTTCAAGTTTCACAACATCTTTCCAATAGCAAGGAGGCCAGAATTGCACGCAGTATTCCAACAGTGGCCTCAGCAGTGTCCTGTACAGCCACAACATGACCTCCCAACTCCTGTACTCAACACTCTGACTAGTAAAGGAAAGCATACTTTCAAGGAGCTTTGAACCTGCACTCCAAGGTCTCTTTGTTCAGCAACACTCCCTAGGACCTTAACCATTAAGTGTATAAGTCCTGCTAAGATTTGCTTTCCTAAAATGCAGCACCTCACATTTATCTAAAGTAAACTCCATCTGCCATTTCTCAGCCTGTTGGCCCGTTGTAATCTGAGGTAACCTTCTTCGCTGTCCGCGACACCTTCAATTTTGGTGTCATCTGCAAACTTACTAACTATGCCTCTTATGGTCACATCCAAATCATTTATATAAATGATGAAAAGTAGTGGTCCCAGCATTGGCTTCAAGGCTGAAAATTGACAATTCTGCTATAGCTGCATAAATGAGTAACTGCAGTGTACTTCAGTAGAGATTAGCAGACAATGCTCCCTTTTCAGCATAGAAACTGGCCATCGTAACTGACCTTCAGATGCAGGTGCAGAGGCTTGGTTAGTGAGATAAGAGTGGCCTGAGTATTGGAAAACAAAGTTGGCTCCCAGAAAATATAATTGGACCAAGTTATTGTCAAATAAAGCAGTATCGTGTATTGATTGGTAATTATCTGAATGTACTATGCGATCATGGCCTATACCTCTCTTTAAGAAAAGTATAAAAATGTCTATGTATTAAGCCATGTACGCAGCTCCTCTGAGGAACACAGAAATGTATAACCTCTGTGTTTCCGGATGCTCTGTACCCAACCGTATGAAGAAATAAAGACTAATGTCTTAAAGAACCAGACTGATTGTGAGTGCTTATTGACCGATCATGGAACAGAGAGAGACTCCCCTCCCTTCCCCCCAAGATCCAGATCTTCAAGGTGACAATGAAGTAGTTGGCATAGTAAGGAGGAAAACCTTAAGACAGCATGATGATTTAGATGGGCTGAACAGTGGCACAAGTTACATGGTAGAACAACGGAGGAATTTCAAAGAGATTTTTCACAGTGCTCAAGGAAAGTATATTCTGGTCAAAAACAAGCATAGCAAGGGTATGAAGATCCAGCGTTGGATAACCAAGGAAATAAAGGAAGGCATCAAAAGCTCAGGCTTACAAAGTAGCCAAGAGTAATGGGGAACAGGAAGACTGGGAAAACTTTAAAAAGCAACAAAGAACCACAGAGCAAGCAAAAAAGAAGGGAAAGATAGATTATGAATGCAAACTAGCACTTAATATAAAAACAGGTAGGAAAAGTTTTTATGAATATATAGAACATAGAAGAATACAGCGCAGTACAGGCCCTTCGGCCCTCGATGTTGCGCCGATCCAAGCCCACCTAATCTACACTAGCCCACTATCCTCCATATGCCTATCCAATGCCCGCTTAAACGACCATATAGAGGGAGAGTCCACCAGTGCTACTGGCAGGGCATTCCATGAACTCACGACTCGCTGAGTAAAAAACCTACCCCTAACATCTGTCCTATACCTACCCCCCCTTAATTTAAAGCTATGCCCCCTTGTAATAGCTGACTCCATACGTGGAAAAAGATTCTCACTGTCTAAAACGGAAAAGGGTGACTAAAGTGGACATTGATCCCTTGCAGGATGAGAAACGGGAATTAATATTGGATAATGCTGAAACAGCCGAGGCCTTGAATAACTATTTTGTGTCAGTCTTCACAATGGAAGATGTGTCTAACATGTCAAAGGATGATGTTAAGGATACGATGGGAGGTGAAGACCTCAATTCAATTGTTATCACTAAAGGGGTAGTATTGAGCAAACTTGAGGGTAGATAAGTCCCCTGGTCTTGATGGAATGCATCCCAGAATACTGAAAGTAATGGCTGAACTAATAGTAGGTGCGTTAGTGGTAATTTATAAAAATCCACTGGACTCCAGGCAGGTCTCGGTGGACTGGAAGACAGCGAATGTCACATTGCTATTTTAAAAAATAGATTTGGGCAAAAGGCAGGTAAGTATAGGCCAGTTAGCTTTACACCTGTAGTTGGTAAAATGCTGGAGGCTATCATTAAAAAAGAAATAGTGAGACATCTCGATGGAAAGGGTTCCATCCGGCAGACGCAGCATAGATTCAGGAAGCAAAAGTTGTCTTTGGCAAACTTACTGAAGTTCTTTGAGGATCTAACAAGCGTGGTGGATGGAGGATAATAGGTGGATGGTGTATACTTGGAGTTCCAGAAGGTGTTTGATAAGTTGCTGCATAGAAGACTCATACATAAGATAAGAATGCGTGGAGTTGTGGGGAATGCACTAGCTTGGATAGAGGACTGGTTAACCACTAGAAAGCAGAGAGTTGGGATAAATGGATGTTTCTCTGGTTGGAGATAAGTGGTGAGTAGGGTGACACAGGGGTCAGTGTTGGGCCCGCAAGTGTTCATGATATATAAATGATTTGGAAGAGAAGACCGAGTGTAACGTATCCAAGTTTGCTGATGACACCGAATTGAGTGGAAAGGCAAACTGTGCAAAGGATGTGACGGGTCTGCAGAGAAATTTTGATAGGTTTAGTGAGTGGGTAAGGGTCTGGCAGATGCAGTACATCATTGGTAAATGTGAGGTTATCCACTTTGGAACTAAAAATAGTAGGTCAGAGTATTATTTAAATGTTGAAAGTATGCAGCCTGCTGTTATGCAGAGGTATTTAAGAGTGCTCGTACATGAATCGCTAAAGGTTGATTTGTAGCTGCAACAGCTAATCAGGAAGGAAAATGAAATATTGGCTTTCATTGCTCGAGGGATTGAATTTAACAGCAGGGAGGTTCTGCTGCAATTATACAAAGTGTTGGTGAGGCCGCACCTGCAGTATAGTGTGCAGTTCTGGTCTCCTTACTTGAGGAAGGCTATACTGGCTTTGGAGGCGGTGCAGCTGAGGTTCACCAAGTTTATTCTGAAGATGAGGGAGTTACTTTTTGAGGAGAGGTTGAGCCGCCTGGAACTGTACACAATAGAATTTAGAGAATGAGAAGGGGATCTTATAGGAACATATAAAACTATGAAAGGGATAGATAAGATAGAGGCTGACAGGTTGTTTCTGCTGGTGGGTGAGACTGGGACTATAGGACATGGCCTCAAGATTAGAGGGAGTAGATTTAGGACAGACAGGAGGAACTGCTTTTCCCAGAGAGTAATAAATCTATGGAATTCTCTGCCCAAGGAAGCTTCATTAAATATATTCAAGACACAATTGCATGGTTTTTGCATGGTAGGAGAATTAAGGATTATGGGGATAATGCAGGTAGGAGGAGCTGAGATGGTGGATAGATCAGTGATGATCTTAATGAATGGTGGAACAGGCTCGATGGGCCAAATGGCCTACTCATGTTTCTATTACTATGAAATGGAATTTAATCCTAAAAGGTGTGAAGTGATGCATTTTGGGAAGACTGTCGCAGCAAGGATGTAGGAAAGTTCAACCTGAGGAAGTACAGACGATCAGAGGGAAGTCCATAGATCCTTGAAGGCACATGACATGTAGATAAGGTTGTTTAAAAGTCAGATGGCTATATGCGTTTATTAATCGAGATTAACTACAAATACAAGGAGGTCATGATTAAGCTGTATATAACAGCTGGAGACCTCTGTGTAGTTCTGGTCACCACGTTAGGAGAAGGATCTGATTGTAGTAGGGTGGATACAGAAAAGATTCACCAGGAAATTGGCAGAGCTGGAACAGTTCAGCTGTGAGGAGAGAATAAGTAGGCTGGGATTGTTTTCCTTAGTATAGAGGTGGCTGAGGAGCATCTTATTTAGGTATACAAAGTTCTGAGGGGCATAGACAGTAGATAGCGAGATACTTTTTTTCAATAGATGGGCATATACTTTTGAAGTAAGGAGCAAGATGTTTTAATAGGATTGGAGGAACAAAAAGTCACCCAGACCATTGCAGGGGTCTGGACTTCATTGCCGAAAGGATAGAGGTGGGGGGAACACGCGAGACATTTTAAGAACTATTTTGATGAACACTCAATGTCATAGTATACAAGGCTATGGGTAAAGTGGAAAACGGGATTAGAATAGATGGATGTTTGCTTCCTGATGAAGGGCTTTTGCCTGAAACGTCGATTTTGCTGCTCTTCGGATGCTGCCTGAACTGCTGTGCTCTTCCAGCACCACTAATCCAAAATCTGGTTTCCAGCATCTGCAGTCATTGTTTTTACCCTATGGTGAGCTGACGAGCCTCTTACCATGCTTCAATGCTCTGATTCTCTATGACTTTAAGATTTACTGCAGTACAAGGTCCTCGATTAGAAACTTGGTGACAGCCAAGTGGCTAGGTACTTGAATAAAAGTGTAGTGGCCATATCAATCTGAACATGTCTGATGTTGGAAGTTAAACAGGTCTGAGTCATACTTGGATGGGAGGCTGCCTGAGAATACCAGTAAATCCAGTCAGTTTTTAAGTAGGGCCTCTTGTGCAGTACTAGTATCCCTAACTCTGGTGCAGTAGGCCCAGTTTAAATTTCACTTGCTGTAGAATTGTGTCATGACATGTCTGAACACATTGATGAGAAACATCCAATTCATCCCAATTCTGGTTGTACTTTAGATATTACTCCCTCTAAGTATTTTTCATTTCAGTTCAGGCCTCCCTAAGGACAGCATTAATTTCCTAGCCCTGTCTCAAAAGCTGATTCTAAGCCATCTGCTTGAATGAAATTGAGTGACCTTCTGGGCTATTTGAAAGGGTAGTGAAGAAGAAACCACATTTTTGAATGAGTATTACATTTAGGCTGTTAAGGACAGCAATGCTTTCTTTGAAAAGGCAGTAAGTGAATCAACTAGGCTTTTTAAAACACCTCAGTTTCACTGTTTTGAATGAATATAAATTCCTACATGCTATAATGGAATTTGAGCTCATGTTAAATCAGCAGTCAGGACTACACATGTAGTGGCATAACCACTGTCTTATCTTAAATTAACCCAATCCCAATAGATATTTCACTGCACATTTGACTTTTTTCTCAAAAGTCCTATCAAGATGACTGGTTATGCTTTACTTTCAGGCTTATGAGAATAGGACTGTATGGAACTGTATGTTTAATGTGTTCAAGAAGAGTCACAGAGATCTCCACAGTGAAGCAGACGGATTATTTAGAATGAGTCATCAAGATACCAAGATGAAACATTTACCTCAGGAACTAGTGGAGCATTGTAAAGATATACTGGCATTGAAGACAGTCCAGAGCAGGTTCACTCGGCTGATACTGATACGGAGGGACAGTTTTAGGAAGTTGGACCTATACTGATTGAAATTTAGAAGAATGAGAGGCAACCTTAGTGAAACATACAAGATTCTTAGGGACTTGACAAGGTAGATGTAGAGAGATTATTTCCCCTTGTGGGAAAGTGTAGGGCCATAGAACATCATCTCAGAATCAGGGATCACAAATTTAAGATACAGGAATTTCTTGTCTAAGGGTGGTAAAGCTGTGGAATTCTTTACGAGGGACTGTTGAGGCAGAATCATTAAGTATATTCAAGGTTGAGAGAGATAAGAGTTTTAATTAGTGGAATCAAGGGTAATGGGAAAAAGGCAAGAAAGTGCAGTTGAGGGTTATCAGATCTCCATCATCTCATAGAATGGTGGAGTAGTCTCAGTTGGCTGAATGGCCACTTCCTCTCCTCTGTTTTATGGTCTTATACCTTGAGTTACAAAAGTTGTACAGTGCAAAAATAGGCTATTCAATCCAACCAGTCCACGCCAGAAATTGAACAGAAACAAATTAGATGCAAGGTGATATGCAAAAGTTAATTCAGCTCCTTTTGATAAGTACACAAAGGATTTTTTTTACTCACTTATATATAACCACCAACTTTTAATTTGTTCCACAGGTAAGATGTGAGTACATTTTTCTTCTAAATTCAGACTGTTTTATTATCTACTATTCATGTATGCAGGCACATTGTGAGCCATCTGCACACTCCCCAGGACTCATTTCTTATTCACTGGAACACACACACAGGTTACTGTCTAACCCTCCTACACATGTAACCCTTACCTTATCCAGCACAATTTTATGAGACATACACATTAATTTATTTTTATAAAGTTATAGAATTGGTGCAGCCCACATTGATCTGTCGAATATGTAATTTATAGATTTATATAACGAACTTCCTATTAAATCCACAGATGTTGTCTTCCTCTAGTGAAAATGTCATACAAAGTGATGATATGGAAAACCAACACTGTTACTCCCCCGCATGGCATAATGATATCTAGCTGTCCTCATGATAGATATGCCAAATATATAGCTAACAAAGTGGAATTCAACTGCCGCAAGCAATAACCCTGATATTTTGTTTAGTTATTATTCATTTTTAAGACTTGGTTGTCCTTGGCTCAACCATCACTAATTGCCTTTCGATTAAAGGGATAGTCAATCAAATAAATCACTTTGTACTGGATGATATTGAACTTCTTGAGTGTTACTATAGCTGTAACCACGCATGCCTTGAAAGGAATATTTCATCGTATTCCCAATGTGTGTCTGGTTGGAGAGGATAATTTGGTGATTCTGTAAATGAGCCACTTGTCACACAAAATCAAATCTCTGATCAATGTAAATAGCCACAGAGTTTCTGGGAATACCTATTCCTAGGATGCTGATGGTGGATTCAACAAAGATAATGCAATTGAATGTCAGTGGAGATGTTTAGATTCTGTCTTGTCTGAAACGATCATTGCCGGGATCTCGTGTGACTCGAGATACTTTCCACTTCTTGGCCCAAGTTTGGATGTTGTACTGGTCTTGTTACTTGAGGGCTAGGAGTATTTCATTTGTCTGAGGAATGACAAATGGAGTTGAACACTTATTAGACAGTCTGTCAGGATGATTTTTGTCCATACGAGTGCAATGGATTCTGAGATGGCTGATAAGTTCCATGTTCAGTCTGCAGATTCTGCCAGAGCTGGGACAGGTAGTGCATGAAGACTCTGTTGGATGGATTGTTTGGAACTTTTCATACTACATCAACTTCACCTTTGCATGTTCCCAGAAAAGCTTCTTGACATGTTCATTGCCTTCCTAAATGAACCTTTTCTGATGTAGTTAGTCATAAGTCAGGGTCACCTAGGGTCAGACATGTTTGATTGCTTCAGAGATGATTTTGTGAACATCCCTAAAGTGTTTCCCCAGTCCTCCTGGGAATATTCTGCTGCGACTGAGCTCTAGGTAGAGTAGTTGCCTTGGGAATTGGTGTCAGACACACGAATTATATGTCCTGCCTGGTTGATCTAGTTTTGTGTGCTTAGTACCTTGATTCTGGGAAAGTTGGCTTTTTGGATCACCTTTCTTGCCACTGATTTATTGGATCTTGGGAATGCATTGTGGTGGTAATCTCTAATGCTTCAGGTGACTGCTACAAGGTGTCCAAAACTTTGAAACACATTGGAATGTAGGGATGACTGCTGCCTGATAAACCATTACATTAATGTCAAGTTTGAGAACCTTGACCTCAAATGTTCAATTTCTGAGTTGGTCTTGAACACAATGCAATCATTAGCAATCAGCCCTACTTCAGTCTTCACAGCAGAGAGAAACACTTTGATGAAATAGCTGAAGATAATTGGATCTAAGATGTGATGATTAAATCCTCAGCAATGGCTTAAGCTTTAAATATTTAGCTTTCAAAAACCAGTCATCATCTTTTTGCAAGGAAGATTCCAGCTGTGAGAGTTTCCTGTCTGAGTCCAATTGAATTTAGACTTTGTAGGCTCCTCGGTATCACATTAAATTGAATTACGTTGTTATAGGTGGATACTCTAGCAATGTCCTTGGAGAAATTCTTATCCAAATTCACCAGAATGATATTGGGACTAAAAGAAGTATTGGAAAAAAAGGTGTGGCCCTTGAGCAAAGAGGATTAAGAGTTGATATCATTGAACTGTCTAAGATGTTTAAATAAATTGATAGGATACATAAAGTGAAACTATTTCTGCTGGCGAGAAAGCCCGGAACAATGGGGCAAAATCTTAAATTTAGTGCAAGACTATTCAAGCATGTTGGTGGAAAGCACTTCTTCTCACAAACAGTAATGGAAATCTGGAACAGTCTCCTAAAAAAATGGTTATGGCTTAATTAACTAATTGAACAGAGGTTGACAAAGGAACAAATTACTGCAGATGCTGGTATTTATACTGAAAATAACAAATGCTGGAGATCACAGTGGGTCTGAAAGCATCCATGGAGAGAGAGCAAGCTAATGTTCAAATGTCTAGATGATTCTTCACCAGAGGTTGATAGAATTTTGCTTGCTAATCCTGTATAGAATTACAAAACCAGGATGAGTAAATTGAGTTAAAATGCAGATCAGCCATGGTTAGACAGGTTGTTTTCTTTTGAACATGTAAGGGGGAGATTTAGAGACCTGTAAAATTAGCGGGTGTTTAGGTAGATAGGTTTTTCCTATCCAATTTCCCTTAGATCAATAAACAAAGTCATTTATTAAAAGTAACTTCTAAAGAGCTAAAGCGAAGTTAATTAAGACTTCAGCCAGATGGTTGTGGAAATCCGGAATTCACTGCCTGAAAGCATAGTTAGAGGCTGAAACCATCATTGCTTTTAAAAAGTAATTATATGTGCACTTGAAGTGCTGTAACCTTCAGGCCATCTGACCAAAAGGTAGAAGGCTTATCCAGCAGAGCAGCTCCTTTTCAGCTAGCGTGATGGACTGAATGGCTTCCTTCTGTGCAATGAATTTCTGTGATTCTATGCTCTTGATGCAGTGAATGCAGTCCTTTTACCAATAAGTTTGTAACAAACTCCAGATTCCATCAGTCTTGTTATATTCAAGATCACTGGTTTTATCTTTACCATTGTCTAAGAATGTGCATCATGATTAACGTGCTGTGTGCTTTATTGCTGATGTACAATTATCTTACTTATAAATAAACTAGATTATTAGTTTTAGACTGAGCAGAGTAGTCTGACAGCATGGTATTTGCTGCCTTTCAAAACAGGAGAGTGAGATGGGCATCTTCAGTGCTCTCTAATGCAGTGTGCTGTAATTAAAGGGTAATTATTAGTTCTGCGGCACTGTTCCATTCATGGATCCTTGGAGGGCACGGATTTCAGTTCGATGGAAGCCTGGTCTGTTGATGGAAACTGTTTTATTGTTCAAAACCATAACAGCTGTAACAATTGCAGTTGTGATGTTGGTATATTTTCCTTTTTTCCTCTTCCTGGAGATACATTTATTAAATGGTGCGACCATTGGCTAGTAAGTAAAGCATGTTAAAACAAAGAAAAACAACCAAAGCATAGCATAACTCAGCCTCTGTGAGTGAAAGCTAAATTTCCAAGAACTACCTAACTTCATGTTTAGTGTTAACAGCAAAATCTGAATTGTCGAGGTAATGTTGATATTGGTGTAACCAAGTAAGTGAATAGCTTCCAGGTTTTCTTGACTATGATTAGATGATACTTGATACCATGCCAAAAGTAGACTTACGAGCAGAGTTATAGTTCATGGCATAAAAGGGACACTAATAACATGTGGAATATTGTTGTGGCAGATAATATTCTAATGCATGATCAAAGATGGCAGGCAAGCATAGTAGGCAATATTTGGGCTACTGACCCCATTTGCTCCAGGCCAGATGCATCCTTTTCTGTCTCCTTTTGCTTTTCTTTATCTTCCTGATATTGCAAGGAGGTTGTCGAGGTGGTGGTGCCCAAAGAAGGATTCCTGGCTTCAGTAGGCCTGCAGCCTGGACTCTTGGTTAAAGTCAAATTGTTTGGAATAGACTTACACTCATAGAGTCATAGTGATATTGCAAGGAGGTTGTCGAGGTGGTGGTGCCCAAAGAAGGATTCCTGGCTTCAGTAGGCCTGCAGCCTGGACTCTTGGTGTCATAGTCATAGAGTCATAGAGATGTACAGCATAGTGGCACTCTTAATATTGATATCTTATCTGTCTTTGTGTATCTGTATGTGAGAGTGGGAATTTAAAAAGGATGGAGTTCTAATTTATAAAGCATTATGAGTTAGCAATTCATATTTCCCAATTACCATTTGTTAAAGTCAAATTGTTTGGAATAGACTTACACTCATAGAGTCATAGAGATGTACAGCATGGAAACAGACCCTTCGGTCCAACCTGTCCATGCCGACCAGATATCCCAACCCAATCTAGTCCCACCTGCCAGCACCCGGCCCATATCCCTCCAAACCCTTCCTATTCATATACCCATCCAAATGCCTTTTAAATGTTGCAATTGTACCAGCCTCCACCACATCTTCTGGCAGCTCATTCCATACACGTACCACCCCCTGCGTGAAAAGGTTGCCCTTTAGGTCTGTTTTATATCTTTCCCCTCTCACCCTAAACCTATGCCCTCTAGTTCTGGACTCCCCCACCCCAGGGAAAAGACTTTGTCTA
>NC_057748.1:18720946-18737216 GCF_004010195.1 Chiloscyllium plagiosum | reverse complement strand
GGTCCTGCTAAGATTTGCTTTCCCAAAATGCAGCACCTCGCATTTATCTGAATTAAACTCCATCTACCACTTCTCAGCCCATTGGCCCATCTGGTCCAGATCCTGTTGTAATCTGAGGTAACCCTCTTCGCTGTTCACTACACCTCCAATTTTGGTCTCATCTGCAAACTTACTAACTGTACCTCTTATGCTCGCATCCAAATCATTTATGTAAATGACAAAAAGTAGATGGCCCAGCACCGATTCTTGTGGCACTCCACTGGTCACAGGCCTCCAGTCTGAAAAACAACCCTCCACCACCACCCTCTGTCTTCTACCTTTGAGCCAGTTCTGTATCCAAGTGGCTAGTTCTTCCTGTATTCCATGAGGTCTAACCTTGCTAATCAGTCTCCCATGGGGAACCTTATCGAATGCCTTACTGAAGTCCATATAGATCACATCTACTGCTCTGTCCTTCTTTTCTTGTTAAGTACAGAAACCCAGTCAGCATTTTTTTTTAACTCTTGTGTATCAATTACATAACTTGGGGACTTTAGGTAGCTGGACTAGATAATTTCATTGTCATACAGCACGGAAACAGACACCTTGGTTTAACCAGTCCATACGGAACGTAATCCCAAGCTAAACTAGCCCCACCTGCCTGCTTCTGGCCCTTATCCCTCCAAACATTTCCTATTTGTGTATCTATCCAAATGTACCTTTCATGTTTTTTTTTTAATTTCTCTCCTCTCACCTTAAAAATATGCTCCCTAGTCTTGAAAACCCCCATCCTAGGGGAGAGACAGCTACCATTAACTCCGTCGACACCTTTCATTATTTTGTAATCCTCTATAAGGTCACCTGTCAACCTCCTACACTCCAGTGAAGAAAATGCCAGCCTATCTAGCCTTTCTTTATAACTCAAACCTTCCATACCTGGCAACATCCTGGTAAATCTCTTCTGAACTCTCTCCAGCTGGATAATAGAACATAGAACATTACAGCGCAGTACAGGCCTTTGACCCTCAATGTTGCGCCGACCTGTGGAACCAATCTAAAGCCTACCTATCCTACAAAATTCCATCTTCATCCATATGTTTATCCATTAACCATTTAAATGCCCTTAAAGTTGGCGAGTCTATTACTGTTGCAAGCAGGCCATTCCACACCCCTTCTGCTCTCTGAGTAAAGAAACTACCTCTGACATCTCTCCTGTATCTATCACCCCTCAATTTGAAGCTATGTTCCTCTGTGCTAGCCATCGCCATCTAAGGAAAATGGCTCTCACTGTCCATCCTATCTAACCCTCTGATTATCTTGTATGTCTCAATTAAGTCACCTCAACGTCCTTCTCTCTAACAAAAACAGACTCAAGTCCCTTAGCCTTTCCTCATAAGTCCTTCCCTCCATACTAAGCAACTCCCTAGTAAATCTCCTCTGAACCCTTTCCGAAGCTTTCACATCCTTTCTGTAATACAGTGACCAGAACTTTATGCAGTACTGTCAAGTGCGGCTGCACCAGAGTTTTGTACAGCTGCAGCATGACCTCGTGGCTCTGAAACTCAATCCCTCTACCAATAAAAGCTAACACAGTGTATGCCTTCTTAATAACCCTATCAAACTGGGTGGCAACTTTCAAGAATCTATGCACATGGACACCGAGATCTCTCTGCTCATGTACACTACCATGAATCTTACCATTAGCCCAGTACTCTTTATTCCCATTGCTCCTTCCAAAGTGACTCACCTCACACTTTTCCAAATTAAACTCCATTTGCCACCTCTCAGCGCCACCTTTGCAGCTTATCTCTGTCCTTCTGTAACCAGAATATCCTTCAGCACTATCCAGGTCATTTATAAAAATGACAAACATTTGTAGCTCAGGTTGAGGTTTTGGCGCTGCTGATAATTCCTGCTTTCTATTTATATGTTGAGGTTTCTTTGGGATGGTGATGTCATTTCCTGTGGTGGAACCCAAGCATATAAATAGAAAGCAGGAATTATCAGTGCTTCGCCTGAGGCCCACTGATGATGTTACCTAGTAGGGTGACGAAATGTCTGGAAATGAACCTTCCAGCTCAGCGAACAAACCTATATCCAAATGACAAACAGCAGTGCCCCCAAAATAAATCCTTGTGGTACACCACAATGTAACTGAACTCCATGTTCAACATTTCCTATCAACCACCACCCTCTGTCTTCTTTCAGCTAGCCAATTTCTGATCCAAACAGCTAAATTACCCTCAATTCTATGCCTCTGTATTTTATGCAATAGCCTACTTTGGGGAACCTTAGCAAACGCCTTACTGAAATCCATATACACCATATCAACCGCTTTACCATCATCCACCAGTTTGGTCACCATCTCAAAGAACTCAATAAGGTTTGTGAGGCACGACCTAACTTTCACAAAACCGTGTTGAGTATCCCTAATCAACTTATTCCTCTCTAGACAATTATAAATCCTACCTCTTAGAACCTTTTCCAACACTTTACCCACAATGGAAGTAAGGCTCATTGATCTACAATTACCAGGGTTGTCTCTACATATCCTTCTTGAACAAGAGGACAACATTTGCTATCCTCCAGCCTTCTGGCACTATTCTTGTAGACAATGACGACAAAGATCAAAGCCAAATGCTTTGCTATCTCCTCCCTGGCTTCCCAGAGAATTGTAGGATAATCCCATCCGGCCCAGGAGACTTATGTATTTTCACACTTTGCAGAATTGTTAACACCTCTTCCTTGTGAACCTCAATCCCGTCTAGTCTAGTAGCCTGTATCTCAGTATTCTCCTCGACAACATTGTCTTTTTCCAGTGTCAATACTGATGAAACATATTGATTTAATGCTTCCCCAATTTCCTCTGATTTTGTGCACAACTTCCCACTACTGTCCTTGATTGGCCCTAATCTTACTCTAGTCATTCTTTTATTCTTGATATACCTGTAGAAAGTTTTAGTGTTTTCCTTGATCTGCCAATGACTTCTCATGTCCCCTCCTGGTTCTTCTTAGTTCTCTCTTCTGGTCTTTCCTGGCTAATTTGTAACTCTCAAGCATCCTAACTGAGCCTTCATCTCATCCTAACATAAGCCACCTTCTTCCTCTTGACAAAAGTTTCAACTTCTTTAGTAAACCACGGTTCCCTCACTCGACCACTTACTTCCTGCCTGACAGGTGCATACTTATCAAGGACATGCAGTAGCTGTTCCTTGAATAAGCTCCACATTTCAATTGTGCCCATCCCGTGTAGTTTTCTTCCCCATCCTATACATCCTAAATCTTGCCTAATTGCATTGTAATTGCCTTTCCCCCAGCAATAACTCTTGCCCTGCGTTATATACCTATCCCTTTCCATTGCTAAAGTAAACATAACTGAATTATGGTCACTATCACCAAAGTGCTCACCTACCTCCAAATCTAATACCTGGCCAGGTTCATTACCCAGTATCAAATCCAATGTGGCCTCTTGTTGGCCTGTCGACATACTGTGTCAGGAAACAATCCTGCACACATTGGACAAAAGCTGACTCATCTAAAGAACTTGAACTATTGAATTTCCTGTCAATATTTGGAAAGTTAAAGTTCCCCCATAAGAACTACCCTGTTACATTCACTCCTATCCAGAATTATCTTTGCTATCCTTTTCTATACATCTCTGGAACTATTCAGAGGCTTTTAAAAAACTCCCTACAGGGTGACCTCTCCTTTCCTATTTCTAAATTCAGCCCATACTACTCAGTAGATGAGTTCTCAAATGTCCTTTCTGCCACTGTAATACTGTCCTTGACTAACAATGCCACAGCTTCCCCTCTTTTACCATCTTCTGTATTCTTACTAAACCATCTAATTCCCGGAACCTGCAACAACCATTCCTGTCCCTGCTGTATCCATGTCTCCAAAGTGGCCACAACATCAAAGTCCCAGGTATCAATCCATGCTACAAGTTCACCCACTTTATTTTGGATGCTCCTGGTGTTTAAGTAGACACACTTCAAACCACCTTTCTGCTTGCTGGTGAACTCTTGCGACCTTGAAACTTGATTTCTGACTTCACTGTTCTCAAACTCCTGGACACTGGAACTACAATTTAGTTCCCATCTCTCTGCTGAACTGGTTTAAACCCTCCAAAAAGCATTAGCAAATTTCTCCTTCAGGATATTGGTATCCCTCTGGTTCAGGTGAAGACCATCTGGTTTATAGAGGTCCCACTTACCCAGAATGAACATCAAATTTCCAGGTATCTGAAACCCTCCCTCCTGCACCATCCCTGTAGCCATGTGTTCAACTTCTCTCTCTCCCTATTCCTCACCTCGTGAGCACGTAGCACGGGTAACAAAGCAGAGATAACAACTCTGTTTGTTCTAACACTAAGCTTCCACTCCAGCTCCCTGAATTTCTGCCTTAAATCTCCATCCCTTCTCCTACCCATGTCGTTAGTACCTATGTGGACCACAACTTGGGTTGCTCCCCCTCCCCTTCAAGGATCTCGAAAACACGATCCAAGACATTATGTACCTTGGCACCTTGGAAGCAATGAGGATCTAAAATCTGGATTTACGCTGTTGTCAGGAGCAACCATTTAATGCATGCTTTTACTAACTACAAAACAGCTTAATGCAAGTAACATAAAATGACATTATAAAATGGCTTCTAGAAGCAATGGCATCTAACTCTGCTGAAAACTGCTTTCCTGAACTAATTGAAAGATATTAGCAAACAGTGCCCTGTTCATAGTATGAATTAATTAAGCAAGATAGGACATTATTAAAGTATTCAAATTGACCTTGGAAACCAGGTGACAGGAGATAAAGATGCGAAAACAAGTTAGTTCCCAGGAAATATCATTGGCTTAATTTTATATCTATTTGTCATATCATTTCATTTTATTGGATTAATTTTGCAATTAAGGCTGTTCTGTTTGTTAAGACACCAATAAAAAGTTGTCTGTGTTTTAAGATTATGTGCAGCTTTTCTGGAATACACAGAGGAGTTTAACCGCTGTGTTGCTGGATAACCTATGCCCAGCGTCGTAATAAATTGTTAAAACTTGCTGAAGGAGACCCAGCTGCTAGTGTTTATTTGACTAATCGCGGAACCGAGAGACCCCTCCCAGGGGTCAACATCTACAGCAACACACTAACTGTGAGTCTCTTTTGTTCCCACAGAACCTCCGATCTGTTCCCCATCTATGGAGTCCCCAATAACTAATACTCTACTCATCTCCCCTCTTCCCTTCTGAGCAACAGGGACAGACTCTGTTCCAGAGACCTGTACTCCATGGCTTATTCCTGGTAAGTCATCTCCCCAGCAGTATCCAAAACAATGTACTTATTATTGAACAGCCACAGAGGTTCCCTGCAATGCCTGCCAGGTCTCTTTCTGTCCCCTGCCTGTGATCCATCTGCTTTTTTCTTGCACTTGAGGTGTGACTACTTCCCTATAACTCCTCTCAATAGCCCCCTCCACCTCCCAGATGATCCAAAGTTCATCCAGCTTCAGTTCCCTAACGTGGTTTTCGAGGAGCTGGAGTTGGGTGTACCTCCTGCAGAGGAAGTCAGCAGAGACACTAGTGGTGAACCTTACCTCTCACATTCTACAGGAGGAATATTGAACTGCCCACTGTTCCCACTATTCTAAAATTCCCGAAGAGACTGTAGAAAAATAGACAATAAAAATAAAACTATTTACCTTACCAATCCAGCGCACAAAAAGTCTTTTTTGGGTTAGAGGAGGAGAATGGGTGTGAGACATTACCTAAGTAGTGCTTTGGGTAACTCGACCACCCAAATATATTACTTCACTTACTCAGCAGTCCCACATCTACTCCTGCTCAGCGTGTGCTCCACCTATTCACGGGATAAGGTTTTAAATCAGTGACTCACCCTCCAGTCAGCCCCCTGGCCAATGCTCCAACTCTTCCTGCTGCTGAAACAATAGTGGAGGGTCCCAATGCTCAAGGTAAGTATTTAAATCAGTGACTCAGCTTCCCATCAGCTCCCGGTCGACTGTCCCGCTTTTCCTGCTGCTGAGAAAGAAATATCCTTCCTATAGCTGAGCAACCAGAACTGTGCACAGTATTCCAGAAGAGGCCTCACCAGTGTTCTGTACAACCTCAACATGACGTCTCAGCTCCCATGCTCAAAGGACTGAGCAATGAAGGTGTTCATGCTAATCATCTTTTTAATCACCCTGTCTACATGTGGTGCAAACTTCAAAGAATTATGTATCTGCACCCCAGGTCCATCTGTTCTACAACACTGCATAAGGCCCTAACCTTAATTGTGTACGCCCTACCCTTGTTTGTTGTATCAATGGCTTAGTGATATTATTACTGGACTGTTAATCCAGAGACCCAGGTAATGATCTGGGGATCGAGGTTTGAATTCCACTACAGCAGATGGTATAATTTGAATTCAATGGAAAAATCTAGAACTAAAAGTCTAATGATAACCATGAATCCATTGCCAATTGTCGGAAAAACCCATCTGGATCACTAATACCCTTTCAGGAAGGAAACTGCCATCCTTACCTGGTCTGGCCTACCTGTGACTCCAGACCCACAGCAATGTGGTTGACTCTTAAACTGCCCTCTGGGCAATTACGGATGGGCAATAACGGATGGGCAATAAATGCTACCTTAACCAGTGACGCCCTTGTCACGTGAACGAATACATTTTAAAAAAGTAATACCTCACATTTAACCAGATTGAGCAATTTTTCAGCCATTGACTCATTTGATCACAATCCACTTATAAGCTTAGAAAACTTTCTTCACTGTGTACTATGCCACCAATTTTGGTGTTGTTCACAAACTTACTAACCATACCTTCCATATTCTCATCCAAATTATTTATATAAATGACAAACAAAAGAGGAGGCAGAACTGATCCCTGTGGAACACTGATGGTCACAGGCCTCCAGTCTGAAAAACAACCTTCCAATATTACTCACTCTCTCACTCACTTTCTCTCTCCTGCCTTTAAACTAATTATTTATCCAATTGGCAAGCTCACCCTGAATCCCATTTGACCTACCCTTACTAATTAGTCGACTCTGCTGAGCCTTCTCAAAGGATTTACTAATATCCAAGTAAATTACTGCACTGCCATCATCAATCTTTTTAGTAACTTTCTCAAAAAACTCAATCAAGTTTGTGAGACACTGTTTTCCTTGCACAAAACCATTCTGACTATCCCTAATCAATTTTTACCTCTCTAAGTGTCCATAAATCCTACCTTTTATCATCACCTCCAAGAATTTATCTACAACCAAAATCAGACTCACAGGTCTATAATTTCCCATTTTTTTCTTACAATCTTTCTTAGACAGCAACAACATTAGCCACCCTCCAGTTATCAGGCACCTCACCTGTAGTTTATAGATGATGCAAATATTTCTTCAAGTATTTGTTATGACTCCAGGAACAGTGGAACTTGATTAGATTAGATTACTTTACAGTGTGGAAACAGGCCCTTCAGCCCAACAAGTCCACACCGACCCGCCGAAGCGCAAACCACCCATACCCATACATTTACCCCTTACCTAACACTACGGACAATTTAGCTTGGCCAATTCACCTGACTTCCAGTGAACAATCCCAGTCAGTGATGAGAAAGTGCGGATTCTCCTGTCCAAAATATTGGAAGAAATACAACATAAGATTAGCAATGGGGTTGTTAAGGGATAAAATGTTTGAAAGAAACACTATGTTTTATACTATCAAAAATAAGATGGCACTAGAAGTTGCTAAAACCTTCCTGTGGGTGGGAGAGATGTACCTGACAAATTTACAAGGAATCCCAAAAGCTAGATTGATTGAATTGGCAAGTAATTAGCAGTAGAATTGCCTGTCAGGGTTAAGAAAGCAGAAATAATTGAAAGAACAAACAGTGTTTAGGTGTGATAAAGAACAATACAGCACAGGAATAGGCCCTTCAGCCCGCCAGGCCTGCACCTGCACATATTGCCCTTCCATACTAAAAGTGTCTTCACTTGCAGAATCCTTATCCCTCTATTCCCTTCCTGTTCATGTATTTGTCCAGATGTTTCTTGAATGCTGCTATTGTGTCTGCTTCCACCACCGCCTCTGGCAGCATGTTCCAGGCATTCACCACTATTTGTTTGGAAAAACTTGCCTCGCACATCTCTTTTACACATTCCCCAGCACCTTGAACCTGCATCCCCTAGTAATTGACCCCTATGTGCTGGGAAAAAGCTTTATACTTTCCAGTCTACCCATGCCATTTAGAATCTCCTAAACTTCTAAGGCTATCCAAACTTTCTTCATAACTAAAATCCCCCATACCAGGTAACATCTTGGTAAACCTTTTTCTGTACTCTCTCCAAAGCATCCACATCCTTCTGGTAGTGTGGTGAGCAGAACTGATTGCAATATTGTTAAAGATATGGGAGAGACCAGGTACTCAAAATTGTGAGACATCAGAATCGTGTGACAGTTAAAGCTATTTGCACATGAGAAAAGAATGGGAAAAACTTAGCAATGGAATGCCAAAGAGCAAAAAAAGACAGATGATTAAAAAACAGGAAAGAGAGATCAAACTCAAAAAAATGCAAATTGAACCAAGTTGACTGTGGAGTGATTGTAATGAAGTGAGCTAGATAGAATCCAAATAGTGTAGAAGTAGGCCATTTGGTCTATTGAATCCACACTAACCCTTCAAAGGGCATCCCACCCAGACCTCCAAAACCCTAGATTTTCAATGACTAATTCACCTACCCTATAGATGTATAGCCTATACACCTTTGGAGTGTGGGAGGAAATCCACACAGACACAACATGCAAGCTCTACACAGTTGCCCAAGGCTGGAATTGAACCTTGGTCCTTAGCACTATGAGGTAGCAGTGCTGACAATTGAGCCACCATGCCACCCAGCTGTATATCTGTTAGTCTCTGAAGCACTCATGTTTCAAAATTTAAGGAACTAGCTTGGGCAAATCTACAGTGAATTTGAATGGATTAAGCAAGTTAATGTTGACAGGTGGAAACAAGCATTTGGAATTGAAATCGGATGAAGCTCTGAGAGATCATTCTCTTCAAAGAACTTGACACATGGTCATAAAAACTCATGTTTCTATTGTAATAACGAAGGAAACCTTCATTCAGAATGCTGGAAGTTGTGAGGAAAGCCCATGTGACATATTGGGGCCCATTAGAGTGAGTTTGAAACAAACATTCAAAAGGAGAATACCATGGATCAAATTCTAACTTCAAGTACAACTAAGAATGGAAGTAACAATGTTGTAAGTGCAGAAGAGATTAATAGGGTGAATGAGAGATTCAAAGGGTTTTGTCAAAAGGGTAGATAATTATTTGCTTAAAATGATATAACTAAACCTTTAACTATATAAAGGGGTACAGGAGCTACTCAAACTCTTTTTCTGGAGTAGGATCTAGTTTTCCCTTCAGAGAGTGAAATCTACGCAAAAGTGCTGGTAAACGTGAAAAATGAAGAATATATCCCAGTATAATGCAAAGTGCAATTGGAGTGTGCTTGTCCAGACCAGTGATAATAGGAGTTGTTAAGATAAATACCTGTAGACAGAGTGGACTTATTCCAAAATAATTTGACTAGAGTGAAAGTTGTAGTTTTGCCCATAATTGAAGAAAGCTCAAGGGAAGTTAATGAGACTGGACACTTACAGGAAGAGGCTTCAGGGAGGAGGAGCCAATGGCCAAATGGTATTGTTGCTAGTCTTTCAGTCTGGTGACCTGGGTTCACATCCCTGCATGGCTGAATTTGAATTCAATTTTTAGGCCCCTCTTGTGACACAGAGGTGATGTCTTTACACTGGGCTGGGAGGCCTGGGTTCAAGTCTCATCAACACCAGGGGTGTGTAACAACATCTTTTAATAGGTTGAATAGGAAAAAGGTTAAATTTAAAAATTAAAGACAACTGGGAGAGAAGCTTACTTGGCACTTTGGTAGTGCCTCCACCCCTGGATCAGGAGGCTGGGTTCAAACCACCTCTACTCCAGAGATTGATTCGGAAAAATAGTTATAATTTTTAAAAAATATTCTTGTTATTTTTTTCATCATGTGCAGTGACAAGAGCTAAACAAAGTCCATCACAAGAGGTCAGAATAATTCCTGAGGCAAATGTTTGCATAACAGAAACTTTCCTTAATGATGAGAGTAATTCAAGCAAGTGTATGTCATGTGTTAATTAACTGACATTCAGAAAGCATCCCCAAGTTTAATAAGTTAGCAAAGGCAGATCACATTGAAGCTGAGGATGAAAGAGTTCTGGAATGCTGTTGTTTTAGAACATAAAATAGTACAGCATAGTACAGGACCTTGGGGGGAGGGGGGGCGGGGAATGGAGGGAGAGGGGAGGGGGTGGAAGGAGAGGGGGATGGAGGCAGTCACCCTGTAAGTTCTGAATGAGGTCGCAAAGTGCACAGAGGCAAGGCATGATGCTGTGAATATCCATGTAGGCACAAAGTGGTGAGCACTAAGAGGTTAAGCAAGGAGCCTTCAAATGCAATTGGATAGCTACATTCTTTTCCCTGTATGTGAAGTGTCCTGGTAGCAGCATTATAATGATAGGTGGTGATGCTCTCCAAAGTGCAGCCTTGAAGCAGAGAACTGCTTTCTAAGTGGATTAGAAATTGCTATGTTGATATGGTGAGGTTGGTATGACTCGAATGTCAACATCTGTCTAATATGAGGACGAGTATTGAACTGGAGTTGCCAGATACCTTCTCTGACCTTCATGTCAGAAATTGTAATAATTTAGTTTCTATCTGATGCATGGGTAAAAAGGAAACTGCATATCAATGACGTGAGTTTAGATGCTAGAAATTATATTAGATATGCAAATACCTCTTGCCGCTCAGTAGAGAGATTCTCATTTCACCATTCAAAACTTCGTTTCAGAATGGGACTATTTTCTTGATATCGGAAAGTTCATTTTTCGAAATTCGCCATATTTTCCCAACTAATTTACCATTGTTCACGTCCTTCAGGGACTGAAGAAAAACAGCTTTAAGTGTCAAATTAGGAGAATTTTACGACATATTCTGTGAGCTTTACTTAGTTATCTTGTACAATTCTCTGCTGCTTACCTCATTATGTATACTCAACACTTCTATGATGCCATGCATGATTATCTTGTGCTTGCCAGCAACAGAAGTACTTTTGACTACCAGGGCCTGCCAGGATTTCAACCACTAGATCTATATTTAAAGCCCAGCAGTGCACCAGAAGGGCTGTTGTGATGCAAAGGATAGTGCCCTTACTACGGGGCCAAGAGTTGAGAGTGTGTTAATGGAAAAACACAGCAGGTCAGGCAGCATCCGAGGACAGAGAGAATCGACGTTTCAGGCATACGCCCTTCATCAGGATTCTATTCCTGATGAAGGGCTTATGCCCAAAACATTGATTCTCCTGCTCCTCAGATGCTGCCTGACCTACTGTGCTTTTCCAGCACCACATTCTCGACTCTGATCTCCAGCATTTGCAGTCCTCACTTTCTCCTGTTGGGCCAAGAGGCCCAGATTTCACATGACACTTGCTCCAGAGATGCAAATTCATATCTCTGAACAGGTTGATTTAAAAAATATTTATGATACAGAGGAGTGGTGGATGGAGTTTAATTTAGATAAATGTGAGGTGCTGCATTTTGGAAAGGCCAATCAGGGCAGGACTTATACACTTAATGGTGAGGTCCTGGGGAATGTTGCTGAGCAAAGAGACCTTGGAGTGCAGTTTATAGTTCCTTGAAAGTGAAGTGACAAGTAGATGGGATAGTGATGAAGGTATTTGGTATGCTTGTCTTTATTGGTCAGTGCATTGAATATAGGAGTCGGGAGGTCATGTTGCAGCTCAACAGGACATTGGTTAGGCAAGTATTGGAATACTGTGTGCAGTTCTGGTTAACCCTGCTATAGGAAGGATGTTGTGAACTTGAAAGGGTTCAGAAAGAATTTACAGAATGTTGCCAGGGTTGGAGGGTTTGAGCTCTAGGGAGAGGCTGAATAGGCTGGGGCTGTTTTCCCCGAAGCGTTGGAGGTTGAGGTTTATAAAATTATCAGGGACATGGATAGAGTAAAAGGACAAGGTATTTTCCGCAGGGAGTCCAAAACTAGAGGGCATAGGTTTATGGTGAGAAGAGAAAAGAGGACCTAAGGGGCAACTTTTTCATGCAGAAGGTGGTGTATTTATGGAATGAGCTGCCAGAGGAAGTGGTGGAGGCTAGTACAATTACAACATTTAATAGGAATCTGGATGGGTATATGAATAGGAAGGGTTTTGAGGGATATGTTCCAAATGCTGGCAAATGGGACTATTTTTATAAATGATATCTGGTCGGCAAGGATGAGTTGGACCAAAGGGCCTGCTTCTGTACTGTATATCTCTATGACTGTGAGTTCACCAGGTCAATCACAATTAATGAATAGCCCTTCACAGTGCATCTAACAGGAAGACAATGAGAAAGAAAAGCTCCTGAGAGCACATAGATGGTACAGGTGACACTTCATTGTAAATAGAAGCTCACATTCGTAAACATATAATTGCTTCACTGTGGGAAGGTGATGGCCTTGTGGTATTATTGCTGGATTGTTAATACAGCAGTCCATGTAGTTCTGGGGACCAGTGTTTGGATCCTGCTACAGCAGATGGTGTGAATTCAGTTTTAAATAGTCTGGAATTAAGTGTCTAATGATGAGTATGAAGCCATTGATGATTGTCATATTAAATCCATTTGCTTTACTCATATCCTTTTAGGAAAGGAAACTGCCATCCTTACCTGGTTTGGACGACATGTGATTGCAGACCCACAGTAATGTGGTTGACTCTTAACTGTATTCTGGGATGGGCGATAAATGCTGGCCTAGCCAATGATGCCCTCACCCCATATGTGAATTTTGTAAAATATCTGATTGATTGTCATAGTAACCGCAGCTGCAAGAATTAAGCTGCAACAGGTTACTTATTCTTAGCAAAGTACCATGTTTTAGCCCTGAAAAAAGAATGCTACTCTTCTCTAGTGCCTAGCATAGAATAACAGTTTGTTTTTGTTCAAGACTGACCCTACCCTGAACAACTTGGAAGGACAGCACCGATTCATGAGTGACCAGACCTCTGACTGATCTCTGTGCAGTTCCCTAATGACCTACCACTAATCCCCTGCAAATCTAAAGTTGGGCGGTAATGATATAGAAGCTCCAAATCCCTGACCGTGACAGCCTCAACCAGCCAAGTGACTGACTGTGCTGGCCCTCCCTTAATTACATTAGTCCCCTTTGTTTTGAATGAAGATTACTCACCTTAAACTTTGAGACACTGCAAATTGGTTGAAACAAAATGCGTGTTTGCCACAAAGGCTGCTAGCACACGTTGCAGGTATGACTTTGACGTAGCACAAGGTTCAATAAAGCAACATATCTACCCCTTTTATTGACGAATGGATGGCAGACATGACAAAGCTGTCTGGCTTTGCATCTGCACTAAGAAAGACAGAAGTATGGTGAGTCTGTAAGTTCTGAATTATTGGCAATATGCAAAGAAATTTGGGCAAGACAAGGCAGAGATGTTGTGATCCAAGTAAGCATTTAGCGATTGACCACAAAGTGAGCAAACAAAGAACCATGAGAAGCACCCTCACACCCTGCTACAATTTGTGAGATGGGTGTCTTTCCCACCATGCAAGAGACGTGGCAGCAGTATTACAATGCAAGATGTCAGTATGCACAGAAGTGCAGCATTGAAGGCAATAACTGTACTCTAAGTGAACTGGAGGTGTGCCGTGACAATGTGGTGAAGCTGGTCTCTGTCTGATGCTGAACTCCATGGATGGGAGGTGCAGACAGTTGCTACCTATGGAGTTTACCTAAGATGTTGGGTTCTGCTGACCAAGAGGTGGGCGCCTGAAGGAATAGTTACAAACTGAAGCCGACAGGTACTTGCTCTAACTTTATTATTGGGAACAGTCAAGATTAGAGTGGTGCTGGAAAAGCACAGCAGGTCAGGCAGCATCCGAGGAGCAGGAAAAATCGTTGTTTCGAGCATATGCCCTTCATCAGGAATGAGGTTGGGAGCCTCTGGGCTAGTATTCCCAATTCCTCTGCCTCTGCCGCATCTGCTCCCAGAAGGACCAGTTCCACCACAGAACACACCAGAGGGCCTCCTTCTTTAAAGACCGCAACTTCCCCTCCCTTGTGGTTGAAGATGCCCTCCAACGCATCTCATCCATGTCCTGCACCGCCACCCTCAAAGCCAACCCCTCCAACCGCAACAAGGACAGAACCCCCCCGGTTCTCAGCTTCCACTCTACCAACCTCCGCATAAATCGCATCATCTGCCGACATTTCCACCACCTCCAAACCCATCCAAGGCCCCAAAGGAGCCTTCCACATCCATCAAGGTTTCACCTGCACTTCCACACATGTCATTTATCGTATCCATTGCTCCCGATGCGATCTCTTCTACATTGGGGAGACCGGATGCCTCCTCGCGGAGTGCTTCAGAGAACATCTCCAGGACACCCGCACCAATCAACCCCACTGACCCGTGGCCGAACATTTCAAATCCCCCTCCCACTCTGCTGAGGACATGCAGGTCCTGGGCCTCCTCCACCGCCACTCCCTCACCACTCGACGCCTGGAGGAAGAACGCCTTATTTTCCACCTCAGGACCCTTCAGCCCCTTGGCATCAACATGGACTTCACCAGTTCCCTCATTTCCTCTCCCCCCTACCTTACCCCAGTTCCAACCTTCCAGCTCAGCACTGTCCTCATGACCTGTCCCACCTGTCAATCTTCCTTCCCACCTATCTGCTCCACCCTTCTCTCCAACCTATCACCTTCACCCCCACCTCCATCCATCTATTACACTCTCAGCTACCTTCTCTCCAGCTCCATCCCCCTCCCATTTATCTCTCCATTCCCGAGGCTCCCAACCTCATTCCTGATGAAGGGCTTTTGCCCGAAATGTCAATTTTTCCTGCTCCTTAGATGCTGCCTGACCTGCTGTGCTTTTCCAGCACCACTCTAATCTTGTCTCTAATCTCCAGCATCTGCAGTACCCACTTCTGCCTACTTTATTATTGGGAAGTCTTGTGATTTGTTTTTCATTACTGTGTGGGAGAACAGGAAATTGCAAATAAATGAAGTCAGATTAGGTACCAACAAGGTGTAAATGTATGCAAATAAACCTCTCGCCACTACTTCAAGATGCACCTCTTTTTGAGTGGATCTATGGAGTGCTGATTTTTTTTAAAAATCGGCCTACCTAACATTTCTTCCCCGGATCATTTGTGCACTGCATGCTAATGAAAATAGATTCAAAATTGCTCATGTTTCATGCCAACATCAAGAAGGAAACAGAACCTGCATCTGTGCTTCCAAGGGAATGAGAGGGTTGAACCCCAGCTCTCTAAATAGATATGTTGAGTTCAACTGAATCCCTGTAAAGGGACCTTTTTTCAAATGTATGACATTTTACAAATAACATGGCTTTTTGTTTTTGGGTTTTTTCAATGTAAATTAGATTTCCTGCAGTCTGTAAAAACATTTCCACATTCTTTTCAAATTATCTCATCAGATTATTGGTACAAATGAGATGGGAATTGATTAATTTTCAAAGTAGATATTCAGAACATTTTTCAGAGAAGTGGTTAATTTGAAAAAAAAATTAATCTTATTATTTATTATCTTACATCAACTTTACATTTTCCTCATACTGTACACCTCCATCCCCCATCACGAAGGACTCAAAGCCCTCCGCTTCTTCCTTTCCCGCCGTACCGACCAGTATCCTTCCACTGACACCCTCTTTTGACTGACTGAACTGGTCCTCACCCTGAACAACTTCTCTTTCCAATCCTCCCACTTCCTCCAAATGAAAGGAGTAGCCATGGGCTCCCGCATGGGCCCCAGCTATGCCTGCCTCTTCGTAGGGTATGTGGAACAATCCATCTTCCGCAACTACACTGGCCCCACCCCCCACCTTTTCCTCCGCTACATCGATGACTGTATCGGCGCCGCCTCGTGCTCCCGCGAGGAGGTTGAACAGTTCATCCACTTCACCAACACCTTCCACCCCGACCTCAAATTCACCTGGACAGTCTCAGATTCCTCCCTCCCCTTCCTCGACCTTTCTATTTCTATCTCAGGCGAACAAATCAACACGGACATCTACTACAAACCAACCGACTCCCACAGCTACCTGGACTACACCTCCTCCCATCCTGCCCCCTGTAAAAACGCCATCCCATTCTCCCAATTCCTTCGTCTCCGCCGCATCCGCTCCCAGGAGGACCAGT
>NC_057748.1:18687101-18719769 GCF_004010195.1 Chiloscyllium plagiosum | reverse complement strand
TCAGTCAAATCCATCGAACTCAGCACCGCCTTCCTAACCTGCAATCTTCTTCCCGACCTCTCCGCCCCCACTCCCGTCTGACCTATCACCCTCACCTTGACCTCTTTCCACCTATCACATTTCCGACGCCCCTCCCCCAAGTCCCTCCTCCCTACCTTTTATCTTAGCCTGCTGGACAAACTTTCCTCATTCCTGAAGAAGGGCTTATGCCCGAAACGTTGATTCTCCTGTTCCCTGGATGCTGCCTGACCTGCTGCGCTTTTCCAGCAACACATTTTCAGCATTTTCCTCATACTACCAGGCATAGTAGATGGGAACAGAGGTTAGAAGGAAATGTGGATAGACTAATTTTGCAGGCCAAACTGAGGTCCACTCAGCATTTATGAAAATAAAGATACAAGAGGTAAAGAGTAGCTAAAGGAACAGGTAGTCTCTGTTAGAGACTCACATGTCTGGTTGTGGAAGATGTGAGTATGGTTCTTAATGAATGCATTGTATCTGACTTCACAAAGTTCAGTACAATGTCAACTTTATAGTTAAGGAGCAGTAATGCAAAATACTGGTTAGGAGAAACATAACAAGAGATGAAATGTAAATGAATTGTGCATCTTAGAAAGTATGTAAGTTGCCAGGCCCAAATGCATTATAACGGGTGGAGTGGTGTGGGGCATCACATGTTAGGAGAGATATTTAATAGAGAAAGATTTACAAGAATGGTTACGGGGATGAGAACTATACTACATAAATTGTGAAAATTGGGGCTGTTTTCTCTGGAGAATTGAAGATTGTGACAAAATTTAATATAGATGATCAAAATCAGGAAAAGTCCTGGGCAAATTGACAGGGGAAAAATACTGTTTCCAATGGTGGAAGAATTAAGAACAAGAGGACAGATTTTATGTAATTTTTAAAGCAGCAATGGAAACACAAGAAATTTTTTTCATGCAGCAAATGGTTAGTTTCTGGAATACAGTAAGCTGACAGCATGGCAGAGGCAGATTCAGTCAAGTTACGCAAGAGGAAATATTGTCAGACAAGGACGAATGTGCATGCCTATGAGGAAAAGGTCAAGGAGAGACAGTGGGCAAATTGCTCCTTTGGAGTACCAACGCAAAAACAAAGGACAGACCTCCTGTGCTGTAAAGATTCTGTGATTTTTTTTTGTAGTGGATAAAATCAATAAAAGGAAACAAAAACTCACCCATTTGAATGCAAGAAAGACACAAAACAAATTTTCTTAATGTCAAGAACTGTGGAGGAAAGAAATAGTTTAGATAACCAGATGCACAAATCACATATTAAAAGCAACCAAAGACGTTTAGCTTGAAGGAGCTAAATACAAATGACAGGGAGTTGTGTTTCAGTTGTTCAGGGTCTTGCACAGACCTTGCTTGGAAGACCATGCTCAGTTCTGGACACGACACCTCAGGAGGGATACATTGGTTGGGTACAGTGTATTTATTCTCACAGAATGATTATTATATGTTATGTTCCAAGAAGGTTCAGGAGGCCAAAATGTTAACAGCAGGAATTTTAGTAAGGAGATCTTTATTTTTCAGGTTGCAAGGTTAGATTTAGCTGTTTCCTGCCCAAAACGGCTGATGACATCTTCATCACACCATAAGATCAGACTTTTGAACTGTCTGTCCACTATAATTACACAAATGCACAACATCCCTTCCCCTTTATATCAAAGGCACCTGCAATGAAAACATTCACAATAATTACAATCATATATACAACAGTAGGCAAGACAGTCTAGAAGACATTGATTTCCTGTGTGGCTGTTGGCACACCTTAGGCATCTTTAATTTTCTCATTGTCTTTAACCTCTGAAGTTGTACTTGGAATATCATTTGTCACTGTCCTTTCCTGACAAGACTGAATGTTTGGAGGTTCACACAATGTTGTGGTATTCTCTACTAAGGTATTCTGTCCCTCAGAAGCTCTGTAATTATTAAGGTCTATGTTTGGCACAGTTATTTGAGAATCTTCAATTAATGTTGTCTTTGGCGGATTTGGTCACCAAAGAATTGATTGCCAAGAATTTAACTGCATGCCTTCTCCATACTACACCGCCTTTCATCTGTACAATGTAGGATACCATTCCAGTCTGTGCTACAATGATGGCAAGTACCCGTTCTCGCCACTAATGTAATTGCTCACCACCACTTTTTGACCTTTTTGGAAACTATTGTTTGGGCATGTTCTTCCATTGGAAAACCTGATTTTGTTGTTTCCTGCCATAATATCTATCATCGTGGGTGGTTTCAGCAAATCAAATGCCGTATACACCTGATTTTTTTACCATGAGCAATGCCGGAGAGCTAAGAGTCATTAAGTGTGTTGTACCCATAATGTTAATAAAATTTGGATAAGCCTTTTGGAAGGTGATCCTTGTTCTTGAGTTACCTTTAAGAACAAACTATTTGTGGCTAGATGATAAGGAACTGATTGGATGTGTTGAATTCAATCCTGCCTTAGATTGTCCATAAGTTCTTATCATATAAATTGTGGACCTTTATCACTAGCAGTTGTTGAAAAGTGTGGTGCTGGAAAAGCGCAGCAGACCAGGCAGCATCCGAGGAGCAGGAGAATCGACGTTTCGGACAGACGCCCTTTTTCAAGAATGCCCGAAATGTCGATTCTCCTGCTCCTCGGATGCTAATGGTGCCAATGGAGGTAGGTTGCAAACTCTTACACAAGCTGCAGATATTTCCGCCTTCTAAATTTCAAAGTTGAGGTCTGGTAACAAAAAATAGCTTCTGGCTGTCACCTTTAGTCTATCAATGCCATATTGACGCTTGTGTAGTTCATTTAATAGACGTTTCCTTAGCTTTTGTAGAACAGAATTTAGAATTGTAGAATCCCTACAGTGTGGAAGCTGGCAATTCGGCCCATTGAATCAATACCGACTGTCTGAAGAGCATCCCACATTACTCCTACCCTACTCTGTAACCCCGCATTTTCCCATGGCTACTCCACCTAACCTGCACATCCCTGGACACTATGGGCAATTTAGCTTGGCCAATCCACCTAACCTGCACTTCTTTGCACTGTGGGAGGAAACTGGATCACCCTGTGGAAACCCACTCAGACATGGGAAGAATGTGCAAACTCCACACGGACACTTGTCAGAGGATGGAATCGAAGCCTGGTCCCTGAGCCACCGTGATGGAATGATGACATTTAAAGAAGATATCACTGCATAAGGCCCAAACATTGTGGTCAATTGTCTGTGATCCATTAGGAGGGTAAAGTTTTGGCCATACAGGTATTGATTTAATTATGTAATGCTAAAAATGATACCTGGAGCTTCTTTCTCTCTCTGTGCATAGTTCATTTCTGCTTTGTTTAATGAGGTTCATGCAAAAGCTATTGGCTTCTCTTCACCATTGAGTCACATATGAGCATCGACTGCTGTCACTTCATATAGTGATGAATTGCATGTTAGTTTTTTTTATCATTCATTGGATGTGCATTTCACTAGCAGACCAGCATTTGTCGCCTGTCCCTAGTTGCCCATGAGAAAGTGGTGGTAAACTGCCTTCTTGAACCATTGCAGTCCATCTGCTGTGGGTTGACTTACAATGCTGTTCGGGAGGGAATTCCAGCAACAGTTGCAACATGGTCAAAATGAGTCAGAACTCCTGACTTAAATAAAGCCTCTTTGGTTTGTGTAAATGCCCTTTTATATTGATATTTCCATTTCTTGTTTTGGCATAATGAATTACGCAGTCTGTTGAGAATGGTTGCAATGTTTGGGACAAACTTGACGTAGTTTAGCAAGCCCAGGAATGATTATAGTTAGTTTACATTTTTAGATGCTGGTGCCTCAGTTATGACTTTTACTTTTGAAGCTGACTTATGCAGTCTGACATCACCTAAAGATTGATGGAAGATTTTTAAAAATTCATGTTTGGCTTTCCTCATTCTTAGTCTATAATCTTCTAGTCTATGCAGAATAGCATCTAATTGTGGCAATGCTCTTTTTCAGTTCTCCCCGTGATTAAAATATGATGCTGGACTCCTTCCAATCCGCTTAAAATTTGATTCATGGCACATTTACATAATGTAAGTCTCATGTATTTGAATAGTCCTTTATAGCATTACAATCGTCATGGTATTTCTGTGACTCAGGATCTACATTAATCTGAAATAGGCTTGATAAGGTCAATTTTAGTGAAAAGCTGACTTCCAACTAGTCCAAATTGACTACTCATTAAAAGCAAAGGATAATGCTGAGCACACAGTACCAGATTAACAGTGACCTCATAATCACCGCAGATTTATACCAATCATCTTTCATCATCACAGGTACCATAGTTGTAGCCCAATCATTCACATTTACGGGTTCAAATATTCCCATCTTGACCAGCCTTTCTCATTCTGCCTCTACCTTTAGTCTGATTGCAAAAGGCACTGACCTAACCTTGCATCATTTTGCTTGATTCTCATCTTTAATTTACAACTTGACAGAGATCTTTTCCATGCTTCCTAGATCCACATTGAAAACTATGACATGTTTCTTTCAAGTTAGTGATAGATCAATTCCAGAATCTGACAGTGACTTATTTTAACCCAGCTGAATTTGTTTTTCTCCAACCAAGTTGTTTCCAGTGAATCTGGAAAACCTCCCCTGCTAACATGGGGCGGCGCAGTGGCTGAGTGGTTAGCATTGCTGCCTCACGGTGCCAGGGACCTGGGTTAGATTCCCGCCTTGGGCAACTGTCTGTGTGGAGTTTGCACATTCTCCCTGTGTCTTCATGGGTTTCCTCTCACAGTCTAAAGATGTGCAGATTAGGTGAGTTGGCCATGCTAAATAGCCCATAATGTTAGGTGCATTGGTTGGGTAAATATAGGGTAGGGGAATGGGTCTGTGTGGTTTACTCTTCGGAGGGTCGGTGTGGACTTGTTGGGCCAAACGGCCTGTTTCCATACTGTAGGGAATTTAATCTAACATGTGAGGATAAATCTTCTGAATGACCCTGTATAACTGAACATTCATATTGATACAACCCCTTAAAGGCACCGCTTTGACTGTATATGTTCTTGATGCAGTTTTTGAAGGCGGTAATGCAATGTGACTCAACTGCTTCTAAAACACTGTCGGGTATCAGTGAAACTGCCACACTGGTGTCCACTTCCATCTTAACAGCTTTACCATTCACTAAGGGGGTGACCCAGTATCAGTTGGTGTTACCAACTATGGCCAATACGTTTCATAACAGTTCTTCATCAGACTGTGAATGTGGACTTCTCTCATTCCCTTCTGTATTATGTAGATTTTCTTCCTACTGTTTGGTTTCTATACTTTTACTGTATTTTGTTCATGATTCTTCTTCAAACACACTCATTTTTGTGCTGCAGGTTCTGCAACATCTTTACACCAGTAATTTGCTGCTCCATGACCTGTTTTCTTGCATCCTTGGCAGTTTTGAATCTGCTTGGTGCTTCTCTCTCAGCTGCCATTTTGTGAATTTTTATGTTTGAGCTTAGCTGTTGTGTTTCCTTGGTTGTTAGTTCTGTGAAAATTGCTATTTCCAGTGGTTTATTTAAGTCTGAGTTCCTTTCCATCAATAATCTCTTCTCCTCGATTGCTTTACAAGTCTTCTTGACAGCATAATTTAAGTTGTCTCTGAATTTGCAGAATTAAGCTAATTTCTTTTACAGTTGCTACGAACTTGAAAATAGATTCATCATCATGCTGGTTACATTTGTGGAATCTGAACCTTTCACTAATCACCAATGGTTTTCTTGACAAGTGGTTCTATAGGATTCCTGCAATTTCTTAGGTTTTGAAACCTGGTTTCTCTGGCTGTACCAGACTCCTCAGAAGATGAAATTATTTCCCCCCATAATATGCAGGTCTGCAGGGATGACCATATCTGCTTCAATTTTGTTGGCTTGAACAAAATAATGGAATCTCTCCATGCAGCAGAGCTCTATGTACCTTCATCGAACAATCCAATGGTGCCACAATTTCCTACCATCTTTTTAAATAAGAAGGGCCAGGGTAGCATACCTTTTCTTTCCAATGGAAACAAGGTATTCCTGAGACTACCAATTTTTTTTTGAGTCTATGCCCCTAGCAATTCCTTCCATGTCGAGTACTTGTTACTCATCGTGTTCCTTTAGGGTGGAGTAGGTGGCAAGCTTCTTCTGCACTGTTCACCTCTCTCCTGGAGTGAATTATATACTTCAGTGCAACAATTCCTCTATCTTACAAACATGTCTTATTAGCTACCTACACCACCCATGTGCTGCTTTTCTCACTGTACTCTAGCCCCATTCTATTGAATTAACTCACCATTCATCAATGAAAAACCAACATCCTGGCCACCAATGCCATATTTAAAAGGACATTATGTACCTGGATGAACAGTTATTCTGAATTTGCCCTGCTTGGGAACAGTAGAAGCAGCAGACAGATATTGGGAGGTAATAGCCATAGAGACTGCAGAAACGCAGTGATTTTATGGGAACCCAGCTGTCTCAAGCATGCAATTGTTTGCCTGCATGGAGAGATTGGCTGCCATGGACAGCTGGGTCCAGCACCCTCAAGGTCTGCTTGAGAGATGCGCACATCTGCACCACATCACTGCAGCCATTGGTCCTTGGGACTGAAGACAAGGCGACAGGAGTATGTGGAACCTGGATTGCACTTAAGATGTCTCTTCTTCAAGCCACTAGCTGGAGGAGGAACCACACAGGCCCCTCCAAAGCCTCCTTTTCAAAGTACTCCAGCCAGGCCCTCGATGTTCACCCTGCCTGATCACCTCTGAAGTTTAAGCCGTGTGGAATCTATTTGCCTTGGGCATATTAAGTGACCGTACTGGGTGTGGTTACATACCATCCTCCTTAGGAACCAAGGTACTATTGATGATGGGCGAGCATCACTCCTTCAATATTCTGTTCCTATCCGTACTTTACCATATGCCCCACTTACAACTACTGTTGCCCCCTTCACTAATGTCATTCCTCTATCCTGCAGCCCTCAGTGTAATGAGTAGGTTCCAGAGTCTCCTTCCAGAAACAGCTAAACCCTTTGTCCCCACCCCACTTCATTTTCCCCTAATTTCTTTCGATGGACCCAACAGACTGACTGTGGATGGTCCCTTGAGCAATCTATCTGGACAGCCAAGAAAAGAAGTGCCCTGATTCTTATCTGATGACATTTCCGGTCCAGTGACCCTTCTTTGGAGCTTCAAAGGTTAACTCTGCTTTCTGCCAACAGGTGTTGCAAGACTTGCTGTGTTTCTACAGCAATTTTTGTTTTTGTTTCAGATTTCCAGCATCTATAGTTGTTTGTTTTATCTTTTTTTAAAAAATCAGTCTTCCCAGAAACATGATTTTTAAACCAGTATTTGCCTGCAAGAGTGGCCATGGATGTTCATTCTGTGAGGGATTACAACCAGATAGAGAAAGCAGCAGAAGTTTGAATGATAAAAATTGTTTCAAAAGCTTTTGGGCAGAGTGAAAGAGACCTGACATTAGTTGGAAGCAAAAATAGTCTCTCCAAGTAAAGGAGATTGATTAGAATAGTTAAGAAAATAATTTTTGTCAGTGAAAGTGTGCAGTATAAGAAATTTCCAGACTAGGAATATTTGTTAGATCTCTACAGATTATTAAAAGACTGACAAAATCCAAGCCCTTAGTTGTGTGAGGATTCAAGTAAGAAGTCTTCACAGCTTACAAGACTGGAACCGAGAAGAAGCAGTTAAGTCAAATCATCACAAGGATCAGTGCTGGATCCACTGCTTTTCATCATTTATATAAATGATTTTGATGTGAACATAGCAGATATAGTTAGTCAGTTTGCAGCTGACACCAAAATTGGAGGTGTAGTGAACAGCAAAGAAGGTTACCTCTGAGAACAATGGGATCTTGATCAGGTGGACCAAAGGGCCAAAGAGTGACAGATGGAGTTTAATGTAGATAAATGTGAGGTGCTGCATTTTGGAAAAGCAAATCAAGGCAGGACTTACACACTTAATCGTAAGGTCCTGGAGAGCGTTGCTGAACAAAGAGATCTTGGAGTACAGGTTTGTAGTTCCTTGAAAGTAGAGTCGCAGGTAGATAGGATAGTGAAGAAGATGTTTGAAATGCTTACCTTTATTGGCCAGAGCATCGAGCATAGGTGTTGAGATGTCATGTTGCGGCTCTACAGGACGTTTATTAGGCTACCTTTGGAATATTGTGTGTAATTCTCGTCTCCCTCCTATTGGAAGGATGTTGTAAAACTTGAAAGGATTCCAAAAAGATTTACAAGGATGTTGCCAAGGTTGGAGGATTTGAACTTTTGGGAGAGGCTGAATAGGCTGGGGCTATATTCCCGCAGCGTCAGAGGCTAAGGGGTGACCTTATAGAGGTTTATAATATCATGAGAGGCATGGATAGAGTAAATAGACAAGGTCTTTTCTCTGGATTGGGGGAGTCCAGAACTAGAGAGCATAGATTTAGGATGAGAGGGGAAAGATTTAAAATGGACCTAAGGGGCAACTTTTTCACGCAGAGGGTGGTGCATTTATGGAATGAGCTGCCAGCAGAAGTGGAGGAAGCTGGCACCATTATAACATTTAAAAGGAATTTGGATGAGTATGTGAAAAGGAAGGGTTTAGAGGAATATGGGCCAAATGCTGGCAAATGGGAATAAACTAATTTAGGATGTCTGGGTTGGCATGGATGACTAGGACCGAAGAGTCTGTTTCCGTACTGTACATCTGTGATTCTATACCACGTTGTACAGGGAAGGATTTTTTCTTCTGGCTTTTGTTTAGGTCTGAGTTGAGTATTTCATTTTCCTCAGAAGGTAGTGAATCTTAGGAATCCTGTACCCAGGGGGCTAGGTAGCTCAGTCTTTGAGTATTTAAAGTAGAGTTTGATTTTTCTTTTTGCTTATCAATGGCATTAACGTTACAGGAATAGTGTGGATAAAAGACCAAGTGTGAGTCAAGTGCTTTTCCAGCACCACACTTTTCAACTCTGATCTCAGCATCTGCAGTCCTCACTTTCTCCATGGTCTGAATGGCCTATTCCTTTCTTTGCATACTTTTGATGTGTTGGGGTGCAGATAGAATTTTCTTTGCTATGTGTTTATTTTTCAAATTGTGTTGTATGTGGATAGTTTGATTTATTTTATTTCATTTCTTTTGCATAATAAACTTCTGTTTTATTATTAAAATCAAATCTGCACCCTTGTGGAGTTTCGTGTTTTAGTGAAAGATCACCCATAGTATGATGTACCAAGCCAGAATTCGTCCTGCAATCTGATTGTCCAGTAGTAACATCATCTTGGATCATACAATTGGGGGCTTTTGCTAGGATTTGAGTTCTTTGTAAGAGTTTTCCAGGAGTTGAAGATATAATAAGAGGTTATTTAAATCTTTGACTAAGGCTAAACTGAAAAAGCAGATAAATTGAAAGTAGACATAAAAGCAGGATTTTATAATGGGATGGTGCCAGCTAGGCATTTATTGCCCAGACCTAGAGGGCAGTTAAGAGAATGTTAGTGACCGACAAGGTTTTATGTCAGTTAACAATGATTTCATGGTCACCATTAGACAGCATGAGTTGACCATAGTGAAGCTTTGAGTAAAGAAGGAAAGCTCAGAGGATGATTCTGATCACAACAAAGAATTTGATTTAACTAAAAATCTATGGTTTGTGCCTAAATTTACTGAGCATGGAGTTGAATGATATTTCACTCATTTGAGAAGGTAGCTAAACAGATCAAGTGGCCAAAGGATGCATAGACCTTACAAAGTGCTTTGACAGTTACAACTATGACTGTTGTGACAATGCTGCTCCTTTAACAAGGTGATGCTGTGCTTGGCTTTTTTTTTTCCAGAGAGGTCATAAAAGCAACGGTTCAGAAAAGTCTAGGTTTGAAGGGTTGTAGACCCAGTTTTGATTATAGCTAACACATTTATAGCCTCAGACAAAACACTTTCAAGTTTAAAAAAAGCTTGTACAATGAAAGAGGAGCGGCCAGTTCTCCCAGCTTAGCTTTTCTTTGGTTTGGTTTGTTTAGTAATCTGGCCGTTCACTGAAAGCAGTCAGTCAGTTTGAGGCTGCTGGTCCAAGAAAAAAATGAAATAAGTTGCCGAATCTCTCAGCTGTCTCTCTCTCTCTCTCCTGTAAAAGCTTGTGTTTGATTTTTCCTTTTGTGCCAAGGGTGTTTATGGGGATTGTTGCAAGTATTTGGAACAGTATCATTAAGTTGGGATAGTCTGTTAGGTTTTCGGATAGGTTAAGTTATTCTGTATTCTGTTCTGTTTTGTTTGTGTTTCATTCTGTAATAGTTTTAAACAAAACAGAACTTATTTGAAATAAGTGGTTGTGCCAGCTGCATCACTCCTGTAATATCCACCCTACGCCTGCTTAAAACAACCAGCAAAGTTCGGGTCCGTGCTACTTTCTTGAAATGTTTTGAGGGGGTTTGGCCTGGTCCAATACACCGTGTATCCAGGCTTGTCAGAAGAACAATCTGCAAATTATGAAACTTAAAAAGGTAATACTCAATGCTTGTCAGCTGGTCCCTGAAGCTTATCAATTCAAATTTAGAATTAAACAAAGAAACTGAATCAGATCATTTGTATAATTTGCAAGGGAATAATAAATGCCATGGGATCAGTGATTTTGATCATTTATGCCAGAGAAAGGTTTTCAGAATATAGTCGAATAATATGGAACAATTCAAAAATAATGTTTAGAGGACCATCAGGTATCAAAGATTAGAGAAGGAGCAGTTCTGGAAAATAGTTTGAACGATGGGCCAATGAGCTGAGACTTGATCAGATGAGCCAATGGACTGAAAAGTGGCAGATGGTGTTTAATTTAGATAAATGCAAAATGCTGCATTTTGGAAAAGCAAATCTTAGCAGGACTTATACACTTAATGGTAAGGTCCTAGGGAGGGTTGCCGAACAAGAGACCTTGGAGTGCAGGTTCATAGCTCCATGAAAGTGGAGTCACAAGTAGATAGGATAGTGAAGAAGGCGTTTGGTTTGCTTTCCTTTATTGGTCAGAGTATTGAGTACAGGAGTTGGGAGGTCATGTTGCGGCTGTACAGGACATTGGTTAGGCCACTGTTGGAATATTGTGTGCAATTCTGGTCTCCTTGCTATTGGAAAGATGTTGTCACCTCTTAACCTTCTTCTCTCTAATGAAAACAGTCTCAAGTCCTTCAGACTTTCCTCATAAGACTGTCTCTCCATACCAGGCAACATCCTGGTAAATCTCCTCTGAACCCTTTCTAATTCTTCCATATCCTTCCTATAATGCTGTACACAATACTCCAAGTGCTGCCGCACCAGAGTTTTGACCAACTGCAACATGACCTCATGGTTCCAAAACTCAATCCCTCTACCTATAAAGACTAATACACCGTACACCTTCTTAACAACCCTATCACATGGGTGGCAACATTCAGGGATCTATGCACATGGACACCGAGATCTCTCTGCTCCTCTACATTGCCATTACCATTAGCCCAGTATTCTGTATTCCTGTTACTCCTTCCAAACTGAATCACCTCACACTTTTGCTATTTCTCAGCCCAGCTCTGCAGCATAACCTGCAACATCCTTCAGCACTATCCACAACTCAACTGACTTTAGTGTCATCTGCAAATTTACTAACCCATCCTTCTATGCCCTCATCCAGGTCATTTATAAAAATGACAAAGAGCAGTAGCCCCAAACAGATTCTTGTGGTACACGAATCATAACTGAACTCTAGGATGAACATTTCCCATCAACCATCGCCCTCTGTCTTCTTTCAGCTTGCCAAATTCGGATCCAAACCATTAAATCACCCTCAATCCCATGCCTCCATATTTTCTTCCATAGCCTACCATGGCAAACCTTGTCAAAAGCTTTACTGAAATCCATATACACCGCATCAACTGCTTTACTCTCATCCACCTGAGGCACGGCCTACCCTTCACAAAACCATGCTGAGTATCCCTGATCAAATTATTCCTTTCCACATGATTGTAAATGCTATCTCTTATAATCCTTTCCAAATCTTTGCCCCGAGCAGAAATAAGGCTCACTGGTCTATAATTACCAGGGTTGTTTCTACACTCCTTCTTGAACAAGAGGACAATAGTTGCTATCTTCCAGCCTTCTGGCACTATTCTTGTAGACAATGGCAACTTAAAGATCAAAGACAAAGGCTCGGCAATCTCCTCCCCGGCTTCCCAGAGAATCTTAGGATAAATGCCATCTAGCCCAGGGGACTTATCTATTTTCACACTTTCCAGAATTGCTTACACCTCCTCCTTGACTGGCTGTAATCTTACGCTAGTCATTCTTTTATTCCTGACAGACCTGAGAAAGCTTTAGGGTTTTCCTTGATCCGACGTGCCAAAGACTTCTCATGTCCCCTGCTGGCTCTTCTTAGCTCTCTCTTTAGGTTCTTCCTGGAGAACTTGCAACTCTCAAGTGCCTTAACTGAGCCTTCACAGCTCACCTTTACATAAGCCACCTTCTCCCTCTTGACAAGAGTTTCAACTTATTTAGTAAACCATGGTTCCCTCACTCGAACACTTCCTCCCTGCCTGACAAGTACATACTTATCAAGGACACACAGTAGCTGTACTTTGAACAAGCTTCACATTTCAATTGTGCCCATCCCCTGGAGTTTCTTTCCCCATCCTGTGCATTCTAAATCTTGCCTAATCACTTCATAATTGCCTTTCCCCCAGCTATAACTCTTGCCCTGTAGTATATACCTATCTCTTTCCATCACTAAAGTAAACGTAACGGAATTGTGGTCACTATCATCAAAGTGCACACCTACCTCCAAATCTAACACCTGACCAGGTTCATTACCCAGTACCAAATCCAATGTGGCCTCACTTCTTGTTGGCCTATCTACATTGTGTCAGTAAACCCTCCTGCACACATATGACAAACACAGACCCATCTAAAATGCTCGAACTATAGCGTTTCCAGTCAATATTTGGAAAGTCCCCCATAACAACTATCCTGTTACTTTTGCTCCTAGCCAGAATCTTCTTTGCAAACCTTTCCTCTACATCTATGGAATTATTCAGAGGTCTATAGAAAACTCCCCACAGGGTGGTCTCTCCTTTCCTGTTTCTAACCTCAGCCCATACTACCTCAGTTGATGAGTCCTCAAACATCCTTTCTGCCACTGTAATACTGTCCTTGACCAACAATGCCTGTGGTGTAAAATTATGTCTCAATACATGTGTGAATCATAATGTAACACATGTATTGGGCCAAGCAGTGGAATGTGGTGAAAGGGTTAAAATTGTGTCCCAATACATGTGTGAATCTAACCGGAATGGAGGTGTTGCTTAGTCCCGTGTGAATCTTATTACACACCTCCCCGTGTGAATCTTCTTATCTGTATGTAACCAGAATGGAATGTGTTTTTTAGCCTTGCTCTGCTGTTCACATGAATGTTTATATCTGGAAAAGAGTATATCAGCTGGAAAAGTCTCCAGTTCGGTGAGTCTGCTCCGGGGTTACGTTTAACCGCCGAGCGTGGGTTGTTGGCAACCGCTCTACGAGAACTGACGGCTCCCAGTTCCGGTAACATGTAGAGAGAGTATAAGCCAGACCCGTTGTAAGTATGAGACCTGGTTGTGGCGACGCTGCGGGGAATAAAATGCTCATATTCTAGCAGACTCGCCTCTTGGTCGTTTGTTCTGTGTCAGACTACTCTCCTACGAACCTGACCTTGAGAATTTTTTAAAACAATGCCACACCCCTTTTTTTTAACCACCTTCCGTGATCTTCCTGAAACATCTGAACCTGCAACAACCATTCCTGTTCCTTCTCTATCCATGTTTCCGAAATGGCCACAACATCGAAGTCCCAGGTACCAACCCATGCTGCAAGTTTACCCATCTTATTCAGGGGGCTCCTGGCGTTGGAATAGATACACTTCAAATCACCTTCCTGCCTACCGGTACACTCCTGTGAGATTGAAACCTTATTTATGACCTCAGTACTCTCAACCTCCTGTATACTGTAGCTACACTTCAGGTTCCCATCCCCCTGCTGAATTAGTTTGAACCCTCCCGAAGAGCATTAGCATCTCCCCCACCCCTGGATTTTGGTACTGCTCTGGTTTAGGTGTCGACCATCCCGTTTGTAGAGGTCCCACGTACCCCAGAATGAGCCCCAATTATCCAGGTATCTGAACTCCTCCATCCTTCACCATCCCTGTAGCCACGTGCTCTGTCTCCCTATTCCTCGCCTCGCTAGCATGTGGCACAGGAACCAAACCAGAGATAACAACTGTTAGTTTTAGCTCTAAGCTTCCATCCTAGCTCCCTGAATTTCTTCCTTCCATCCCCATCACGTTTCCTGCCTATGTCGTTGGTGTCTATATGGACCACAAATTGGGGCTGCTCCCCCTCCCCTTAAGGATCCCAATAACATGATCCCAGACATCATGGATCCTGGCCCATGGGATCCGGGCACTTCCTGTAGATGTACTCAGCTGGGACACTAATGGTGTCCCTCACCTCAAACACCCCACAAGAGGAACATTGCATTGCCTGCACTGCTATCCCTGCTAACTTCCCTTACTAAGAAATGAAAGAGCAAAAAAACACTTACCTGATTTTCCTCTAGTTTTGTAAGGTCAGAAGAGGTGGGTGTGTGGGAGGCCCTACAGGTGTAGGGTTTTGGCTTTAGAATTGATTTTAGATAAACTTTAGCTCAAGGATCTCAAGACAAATCCTCCTGGAATTGTGATAATTTCTTTCAAATGCCATCTGATCAGCAAATACCCCCAATACTGACCCCAGCACGTACCAACTTCTCACCATAGCTTATGTCCCCCAGAGATCAGCTGACAGATTACAGCTAAAATGAAAAACGGAGGTAGCAGTTTCCACGGCAGCTGCAAATAAGCTACAGTCAATATCGTACACTTGGGAACTTTGGCATACATTCAGTAAGCAAACCAGAAACGTTGCGAATAATTGTGAATAGAATTGTGATTTTGTAAAATTATTTTAGAGGCAATTTAAATGTTCTAACTCGTATAATGCATTGCAATCAAGATTATTCATGGGTTGTAGACATCGCTGACTAGATTAGCATTTATTGTGCATCCTTAATTGCCCTTTTGAAGGTTATAATGAGGTGCCTTTTGAACTGCTGCAGTCTTTTGTAATATTACAACAGTCCAGCCATACGGTTGTAAGGAAAAGAGCTCCAGGATTTTCATCCAATGTCAGTATAGGAATGATGTTGTAGTTCCAAGTGGTGATGTTCAAGTGTAACTATTGGTGTTGTCCTTCTAGCTGGTAGAATTGCCTCTAAATTGCATTTAAATTGCCTCTAAAATAATTTTACAAAATCACAATTCTATTCACAGTTATTCGCAATGTTTCTGGTAGAAGGTGGTGTTGAAGGATCTGTGGAGAGTTGCTGCAATGCATTTCATAGATGATACACACTGCTGAAACTGCATCAGTGATGGATGAGGTGTCAATCAAGCAGGGCTCTTTCTCCTGGATGGTGTTGGGTAACTTGAGTGTTGCTGGAGCTGCACCAGTGCATTCCTGACTTGTGCCTTGAAGATGGTGGACATGCTTTGAGGAATTAAAAGGTGAGTTACCTGCCACAGATTTCCAGCCTTATCTGCTCTTAGGATAAAGGGGCAATGGCAAGTGAGTACAAAATAGGCTACAAGGCAGAAAGCAGAGAATACCAGTGAAATTGTTATTTTTCTGATGGGTTGGTGAGGGATTTCAGTCATGTGGTCTTCAATCACTGAGAAACTGGGGTTTTTCTCCTTATTGCGAGAAAGCTTAAGATGAAATGAAGTACAGAAGTTCAGAATCATAACAAGCCTTGATCAAATGCATGAATAGAAACTGCTTCCAGTGACATAGGTATCAATAACCATAGAGTCAAAATTTAAGGCATTTGGCAAAAAAGACAAGTCTGATGGACCAAATGGCTGCCTTTTGTGCTATATATGTTTCTATCCATTTTCAAAACCCATTCTCCAGTACTTTTCCTGCTGTCAGTTTTATCAAATCAGTAGCTTTCGAGCACCTCAACAAACTATCCATTGTTCAAGAGCGAATCTTGACAACGGGCAGAGTTTTGTCCTCTCTCCTGGGCTGAATATGGTGTTTGGAGCATTAGACACTTGGAACCTTCCTACCTCTGCACTAATCAGATCTGTGGCAACAATAGTAACCAAGATGTTGATAATGGGTATTCAGTGATCGTAATGCCATTTAATGTCATTCCCAGCCCACTGTCAGTTGAGGGCCTTAATTAGGAAATTAATGTTGACGGAGGGGCCTCATCCTGCTCTTGCTGGTATTAACCCAACAATAGGTGGCAGACTCACTCTTGCAGGTCTGCTTGCAGGCTTTTTTTATTCTCTTGTAGAACATTGGTGTTGCTGGCTGGACCACCATTTGTTGTCTATCACTTGTTGCCCTTAAGGTGTTGGTGAGTGGCTTGCTTGAGCCACTGCAGTCTATGTGCTATAGGTAGACCCACAATGCCATGAGGGAGAAAATTCCAGGATTTTGACCTAGCAGCATTGAAAGAACAACAATGTATTTCCAAGTCAGGATGACGAGTGGCTTGGAAGGGAAATTGCAGGTGGTGGTGTTCCAATGTATGTGCCTACCCTTGTTCTAGATGGAACAGGTCATGGATATAGAAAGTACAATCTCAGCATCTCGGGTAAATTTCCACATGCATCTTGTATACCGTACACACTGCATCTTGTATACTGTACACACTGCTACTACTGAGCATCTGCAGTGGAGGGAGTGGATGCTGTGGATGTGATGCCAGTCAAGTGGGCTGCTTTGCCTGGATGGTGTCAAGCTTCGAGTGTTGTTGGTGCTGCACTCATCCAGGCAAGTGGGGAAAGTGGGGAGTATTCCACCTTACTCCTGACTTGCACATTGTAGATGATGGACAGGCTTTGGGGAGTCAGGATGTGATTACTTGTTGAGTATTCCTAACTTCTGTCTTATCCTTATAGCCATTGATGAGTCCAGTTCAGTTTTTGGTCAATAATAGTACCCAGAATATTGATAGTAGGGGATTCAGAGATTGTAATGCCATTTAGTGTCAAGAGACAGTGGTTAGATTCTTTCTTATTGAAGAAAAGCACTGCCTGACACTTGTGTAGTGCGATTGTTATTTGTTACTTGTCAACCGAAGCCTGGATATTATTCACCTGTTGCTGTATTTGAATATGAACTGCTTCAGTCTGAGGAGTTGCAAATGCTGCTAAACATTGTGCAATCATTGGCGAACATTTCCACTTCTGACTTTATGATGGAGGGAAGATCATTGATAAAGCCTTAGATTGGGCCCAGGATACTACCCTGAGGAATTCCTGCAAAGATGACCTGGAGCTGAGATAACTGACGTCCAGCAACCGCAACCATTCTCCCATGTTCCCATATGACTCCAACTAGTGACAGTTTGCCTTCTAGTTCCCATTTATTCCCGTTTTGCCAGAGCTCCATGATGCCATACTCAGTTAAATGCAACTTTGATATTGCTATCGGTATCTTAATATAACAGTTGTGCTGTTTTGAACAGTGACTGACTTGGAGGAGTTCTTGTTTTATCTGGTTCACTTAGGGGAAAGCCCATTAAAAATCAGCTCAATTGGAGAGATTCCTGCTGAGAACAAGCTGCCCAGTTGATTTCTCCCATTTCTGTAAAGAAAGCTTCCATATCAGTTCAGGATAAAACCTTTTTGACCATTTGTAAGAATGATCGAAATAACATCTGAACATTGTACTGCCTAAGCAGATTGTGTTTACAAGACTTCAGACACAACATGATGTGACTTTTCAAACATGCCAAAACATCAGCTAATAAACTCCATGACATAGTTTGCTTTATCTTTATGCCTTCAAGAAAAAAACTGATTGATCCAAGCTTTTTGCTTCAGAAAGCCAATCTTTGCAAATAAAAGTGTTTCTCTCTTTTCCTGATTTATATGTTTGAGGAAAATTAGCAGGATAAGAATTTCCACTTATATATGACTGTGTGTTAACCAATTAATAAACCCATAATTCCTGTTTATTAAGAAACATAATTAATAGATCTTGTTGTTTAAAACCTGGCATAAATAAGCTATTTAGTTATCTTGGTAATTGGAAAAAGTATTTTTATTTTATGTTACAACCTGGTGGAATTGTGGAACTAGACCAATGGCGCACTTCTTTCAGCCTTGATCGTAACAGTGGGCAGAAAACCAGTACTGGCAGCATGTCTGTTGTTATACGCACGATCCTTATATACCTGCACTGTTGTTATATGCCTCCTTCCTTTATACAGGTAGTTCTTCTATTAAACGATGGTTGCATTCTTGTGCAACCCTGCATTGTAGAAAAATGGAGCTTTAGAAACAGCGCTTAAAGTATTGGCAATATAATCATCTTACAGCCAATATCCATTTTAAAAGTTTGAGCTTTAGAAACAGTGTCCCCAATTCATCAATCACGTTACAGCAATTAGCATTAACTAAACGCGCGTTATAGTAGAATGACCTGTATGCTTAACTGTTTGTTCCATGACACATGCTATTATCCACCTCGCCTTGTTACACATCCTGTCCCATTGTGCACATTGTCCCTGTAAACCCCAGCCCCATATACCACAATGATACCAGCTAATATTGTTATTTGACAATTCAGATACCAGACTGAAATCTGGTGTGATGGATTATATTTTCTTTTATGTAACAAACTGGTCTGTCACTGAAACACAAATGCTGCAGATTTGTTTTTAACAATAACAAAATGAAGGTTAAAAACTATTTACATATAGTTCAGTTTGAAACATTTTGAAACATATAGCTAAAATACAATCCTATCTATTCCAACATCATCACTATACTCAAACTTCAGAGAGAAATCCCTTCTCTATCACATTTATAAATATATCTTATAAATGTTTGTTTTATTTTTACTGATAGCAGCAAAGGCACAACTTTGGTTATTTGGGCAGAGTTTTCCCTCCCTGGAAGTGGCAAGAGAAGTAGTGAGAAGGGAAATAACTGCACAAGTTGGCCCTGGAGAAATAGTCACCCACTTCTCACAATCTTACTAGTTATGTTCTAGGAAAGAAGGTGCATCGGGGATTTTCTCAACCCACCACAAATAAAAATCATGTTCAATTAATGGCCATTTAAGAGCCTCAACTCACCACCTCTATAATTACCTGTCTGTCCAGCATGAAAGGCACATGGCTGGTTTCCTGACTGACTAACCAAGATGACCTGACTGCGGGTTGGGGGTAGGCTGCGATTGCTCCAGTCGGAATGCTACACCGTTTCCCTTGCCTCCAGCCCTTTATGATGCTCTCTGTCCTTGACCTCACCCTGTAAGAAGCAAATGAGAAAGACCTAATTTCTGCCTGTTGGATCCCTGGAGGAGTGCAGAACCAACAGAGGGTTCTTAGGGCCCAGAAACTGCTGATCTCTGACCACTATCAAGTCCTGCAATAGGCTGAAGTACTAAACAAAGCTTCACTGGTCAGCTTTTAACAAATTGATTGGTGCTTGACCCAGTTTTCTTGAAGGTGGGGGTTTACTCTTTTTTTCATAAAATTCTTTTAACATATTTATATAATTCTTCATGAAGCCATTTTAGATGATACCAATCTTACTAGCAACATCCAAGGCATTGTAGTCTGGGGCCAGTTAGATTTAGGGTTTCCTCTCATTAACAGGCTCGATAAGAGTGTTGACTTTAGCTGGATCCGTATCATAATTCTTGTTAGCCTGTCTGATCTGGTGTTCGTTGGCCTTGATATTAGTAATAAAAACCAAAGTATTGTTATCCTTCGTTTTCTTCCTTGTAGACTCTGTGGTCAGAGGGAACTTAATGATAGCTTAATGGTCCAATTTATTCCTCCTGGGAGCACTCTCTGGGAAACTTGGGTTGCCTTATCAGTCTGAGTGCCTTTGATCTCCTGAAGATAGGTGTCATCCTAATTTTCTTCCACCTGTGAGTATGAAGACCCTTCAAAATGGCTTTCTTTGCTTTCGAGGCCTTGGATTTAGCCTCAATTTGGCAGGGACAGCTTCCTTCACCTTCATTAGCTGGTATCTAATATGTCTGGCAGCATCTGTAGTGAGAGAAACAGACTTAATGTTTCAAGTCTGATATGACTCTTCACATTAGACTTGAAATTTAACTCTGTTTCTCTTTCTCCATAAATGCTGCCGGACCCATTGAATTTTTCCAACATTTTCTGTTTTTGTTTCAGATTTGCAGTATCCGCTGATACCTAACACACCAAGCCCAAAATTAGTCACAAAAAGAGAAAATCGCTCATTATATTTTCCTGCCTCACCACCATTCCCATTAGCCATAAAAGATTAACTGTTTTGTTATTCAATTTTTCCTGTCTTCCACCCTACTTCTCTTGGTAATTGGAAGCTGCATCCTCCACACATCAGACCATTTATCTGAGTCATAGAGCTATACGGCACAGAAACAGACCCTTTGGTCCAACTCGTTCATGCTGACCAGATAACCTAGATAAATATAGTCCCATTTGGCTGATATCCCTCTAAACCCTTCCTATTCATATACCCATCCAGTTGCCTTTTAAATGTTGTAGTTGTACCGACCTCCACTATTTCCTTTGGCAGCTCATTCTATACATGTACCATTCTCTGTGTGAAAAGGTTGCCCCTTAGGTCCCTTTTAAACCTTTCCCCTCTCACCTTAAAGCTATGTGTCTTGTTTTGGACTCCCCCCACCCTGGAGAAAAGACCTTGTCTATTTACCCTATCCATGCCTCTCATGATTTTATAAACCTCTATTAGGTCACCCCTCAGCCTCAGACACTCCAGGGAAAATAGCCCAAGCCTATTCAGCCTCTTCTTATAGCTCAGGTCCTCCAACCCTTAGTATATCTTTTCTGAACCCTATCAAGTTTCACAACATCCTTCCTATAGCAGGGAGACCAGAATTGCCCACAGTATTCCAACAGTGGCCTAACAAATGTCCTGTACAGCCTGGCTACCCAGTCAGGAGACTCGCGCTGTTCTTGCCTGCTGAGAAAGCAGATAATCGGGCAGGTGGTGAGTTGAGGCCCTTGACCCACCTTCCAGTTCTTAATGACTTTTATATCTCTAATATTACCTAGTTCTCATTAAGAGGATCTGGACAGAGGAGATAAGGAAAAACTGTATCCTACTTGTGATGGAATCAAAAATGAGAGGACACAACTTGCTTGAAATAGTACTATTACAGAAATAATTTTCCTTCCCTGGCCCCTATTTTAGACATTCTCAGTTTCTGCATAGTATTTCCCCTCCTGCTAATTATTTTCAATGTTTAGTTAATTCATATAAGATACTGAGACACATTTAAATGTTCACTAAGAATTGGCAAAAGAAGCAAAATGAGGAAAAATATCTTGACACAACAAATTGTTAAGGTCTGGAATGTACTGTCAGAGGTTGTATGGGGATAGGTTCAATTAAAGCATTGAAAAGGGAATCGACCATAACTTGAAATGGAAGACTGTGCAGGGTTACAGGAGAATGCCAGGGAATGGCACTAAGTGAGTTCCTTATTCAGGGAACCGATGTAAACACCATGGGCTGTAACTGTAACTACTGTAACAAATTCTATAACTGTGATGAAAAAATCAGTGTTTATGTCAATCTTTATTTCCGTCCACCGATGCCGCCAGACCTGCTGAGCATTTCCAGCATTCTTTTGTTTTGATTTCAGTGTTTTTCCTGTGGTATTCAGTGCTACATCACATTTACCCATTGGTAGGAGACTGTATCTTTAAAATATGTCACCATAAATTATCGAGGCACAACATCCATATGTCACTTGTACCATATGATTCACACCCTGATCTTCCTAAAAACAAATGTAATACAGCACTAATATGAAGTGTAGTCTAAAATTCATGCTATTAATAAGGGCAATTAATGATGATTTCAGGTCATTACATTTTGTGAAGATGCAATTAGGATGTTCAAGCATTTAAATGTATGTTACACACCTAATTTAACAAAACGTTGCAAAATCAGGAGGGGGAAGCTATATGATTCTATGACTCTAATACACAGGTTTTGATGAGTAAGATGCATTAACATCACTAAAAAGACTTACATATACTTCATGCATGACACAAACCTTCCTCCCATTTGATAGTGGGATAAAAGTCCTGCAAGTAAGTGAGCAAATACAACTAAATATATTAAGTTTTAGAAGCTCCAATCCACTCTAAATCCATTTAACTAAATTGATATCAATGTTGCATCCAGAGTTTGCACAACATCTGTATGAACCTGTAGAAAGGTCTGAATGGATGCAATCAATGCCTGAAAACTGGAGGAATTCAGCAGGCATTAATGGAGAGAAAGAGTTAATATTATATAGTGACAAACTTAAACACAGAGTCATAGAGATGTACAGCACGGAAACAGACCCTTCGGTCCAACTCGTCCATGCCAACTAGATATCCCAAACCAATTTAGTCCGACCTGCCAGCACCTGACCCATATCCCTCCGAGCCCTTCCTATTCATATACGCATCCTGATGCCTTTTAAGTGTTGCAATTGTACTAGCCTCCACCACTTCCTCTGGCAGTTCATTCCATACACATACCACCCTCTGTGTGAAAAAGTTGACCCTTAGGTCTCTTTTATATCTTTCCCCTCTCACCCTAAACCTATGCCCTCTAATTCTGGACTCCCCTACCCCAGGGAAAAGACCTTATCTATTTATCCTATCCACGCCCCTCATGATTTTATAAACCTCTAAAAGATCACCTCTCAGCCTCTGGTGCTTCAGGGAAAACAGCCCTACCCAATTCAACCTCTTCCCTATAGCTCAAATCGTCCAACCCTGGCAACATCCTTGTAGATCTTTTCTGAACCCTTTCAAGTTTCACAACTACTTTCTGATAGAAAGGAGACCAGAATTGCACGCAATATTCTAACTGTGACCTAACCAATGCCCTGTTACAGCCGCAATGTGACCCACCACCTGTACTCAATACTCTGAGCAATAAAGGAAAGCATACCAAACGCCTTCTTCACTATCCTATCTACCTGCGACTCCACTTTCAAGGAGCTATGAACCTGCACTCCAAGGTCTCTTTGTTCAGCAATACTTCCTAAGACTTTACTATTAAGTGTATAAGTCCTGCTAAGATTTGCTTTCCCAAAATGCAGCACCTCACATTTATCTAAATTAAACTCCATCTGCCACTTCTCAGCCCATTGCAATCAAGATCCGATTGCAATCTAAGGTAACCTTCTTCGCTGTCCACTACACCTCCAATTTTGGCGTGGATAAATCTCCAGGACCTGATCAGGTGCATCTTAGAACTCTGTGGGAACTAGGGAAGTGATTGCAGGGCCCCTTACTGAGATATTTGTATCACATCTCAGTATCATTGATATTCACAGCTGAGGCGCAGGAAGACTGGAGGTTGGCTAACGTGGTGCCACTGTTTAAGAAAGTTGGTAAGGACAAACCAGGGAACTATAGACCAGTGAGCCTGACATCGGTGGTGGGCAAGTTGTTGGAGGGAATCCTGAGGGACAGGATGTACATGTATTTGGAAAGGCAAGGACTGATTAGGAATAGTCAACATGGTTTTATGCGTGGGAAATCATGTCTCATGTCTCATATTGTTACAAAGTTAACTAATACAAAAGTTATCTTTAGTCAAAAGATTAGATTTAGTCACACATAATTGCCTCACTTTTAAAATTAAATTAACACAGGCCATGGCATCGCACAGCTGTGATAATGGTTTTTTTCAGTGATTCCATTCCTATCTTGGGAACTAGGAAGATGCCTATTATGCCTTATTTAACCTTGAAATTTGAATGTTCTAACAATCGTGAAATCATGAAATAGGAATGGCCTAAAAAGAGACCTTTCATCTTATTCAAAATCCATGGTCTAACTCTCTGTGAGGCTAAGCAGAGTTGCATGTTTTTTTTGTTGTTTATTCATAGATGTAGGAATTGTCAGATGGTCAGCATTTATTGCTCATCCGTAAAGGGCAGTTAATAATCAACTACATGGAGTCTAGAGTTGGACTTGGCCAGACAGGTCTAGGGTGGCAGATGAAATGTATCCCAGGATCGTTGAGTGAAGCAATGAAGGAAATGGCAGGGACACAGGCAATCATTTCAATTCCTCCCTGGCCACAGAGGAGGTTTCAGCGGACTGGAGGACTGCAAATTTGGTACTGGTATTGAAGAAGGAAATAAAAGATCAACCATAAAACTACAGGCCAGTCAGTCTAACCTCAGAGGTGGGGAAACTATTGAAAGCAATTCTGAACAGCAGAATTAATGTGCACTCAGAGGCAGATATTAATCAAGAATAGTCAACATGGTTTATTTTAAAGGAACCAACTTTATTGAATTTTTTGAAGTAACCAAGTGAATAGATGAAGACAGTGCATTCAGTGCAGTCTTCTTGGACTTCAGCAAGGCTTTTGATAAGGTTCCAGGTGGAAGATGAAGCTAAAAGGTCACAGACCAGGAGATTCAAGGAAATATAGCAAATTGGATCCAGAATTGGCTGAGTGGCAGGAAGCACAGGGGTGTTTTTGTGACTGGAAGCCTTGTACAAGTGGGTTTTGGCAGGGATCACTGTTGAGGGCCTTGCTGCATGCGTATATATAAGTGGGCAACACAGTGGCTTAGTGATTAACACTGCTGCCTCAGCACCATGGACCCAGGTTCAATTCCACCCTTTGGCCACTGTCTGTGTGAAGTTGCCACATTCTCCCCATGTCTGCAGGAGTATCTTGGCGGGTGCTTCAGTTTCCTCGCATCCAAAGATGTACAGGTTAGGTGGATTGACCATGCCATTTTTTTCTGTGTTCAGGGATGTCAGGCTAGGTGGGTTAGCCATGGGAAATGCGGGGTAACAGAGATAGGATGGGGTTGCTGGGATTGGGTGGGATGGTCTTTGGAGGGTCGGTGTGGCCCTGATAAGCCAAATGGCCTGCTGTAGGTTATTCTATGAAATGTAGTTTTGAATATAGGAGAGTTGATCATTAAGTTCATGAACGATTTCTTTTAAAACTTAGTGCAATGTAAAATAGGAGGAGGATAGCCTTAGATTATCGGAGGATACAGATGGGCTGGTCAGTGGAAAATGGAATTCAATCCAAATAAATATGAGGTGATACACTTGGGCCGGACATACAAGAACAGAGTACATGATCAACATTAGGTCCCTGGGGAAAAAACAGAGAATCTGAGAGATGTTGGTGTGCCTGTTCACTGGTCCCTATAAGTAGTGGAACAGGTAGATAAAATGGTGAAGGTGGCATATGGAATACTTGCCTTTTTTAGCCAAGGCAGAGTTTTAAGAGGAAACTGGAACTGTTTACAATGTTGATTAGGCCACAGCTAGATATTGTGTGCAGTTCTGGAATCCACACTATAGGAGGGATGTGATTGCACCAGAGAGAGTGCATTAGAGATTTACCAGGGTGTTGCCTGGACTGGAGACTTTTAGATATGAAGAGAGATTGACAGACTTAGGTTCTTTTCAGTGTTGCAGAGGAGACTGAGGCAGGTGGGCATGACTGAGATGTATAAAATTATGAGGGGTGTAGACAGTGAGAAATCTTCCCCTTGGTGGAGGGATCAGTGACCAGGGGCATGGATTTAATTAATTTCTGAGTCAAGAGAATTAATCTGTATCTGGAGAGGGAGAAGTTCTTCAGAAACCTTTCAAACCCTTCTTCAGGCCCATGCTAGACTCAAAACATTAATTCTGTTTCCCTCCACAGATGCTGCTTGAGCTACTGAGCTTCTGCAGTCATTTATGGGTTTTTTTTTCAAATTTCCAGCAGTCGGTTTTAATTTGGTCTTATTCTGTGCTGCAGACCTCTATGACTATTTCCCTAAAAGGCATTAGTGAACCAGACAGGTTTTTGCAACAATCGACCATGGTTGCACAGTCATGATTAGACTCACTTTAAATTCCAGATTTTAATTGAATTCAAATTTCAGCATCTGTCATAGTGGGTTTTGAGCCCATGCCCTCAGGGCATTAGCTGGGCACTCCAAATTACTAGTCTTTGACAATGTGGCAATTTGACAATGACAAACAGTGACATTACCACTACACCACCGCCTCCCTTATTAAAGCATTAAAATCTATATGGGTTACAGTTGAGCAGAAAAATATAATTAGATTAATGAATAAATATACTCTGTGATTATAACTAAATTTAAGTCAATCACAAAATTTCCTCACTTATCCTATAGACTAGAAATCATTTTCTAACCTAAAGCACAATTAGGCAATCTACTCCTATACTCTGACAATGCTGCAGAATAATAGGCCTTCATTAGAAGCATGGAAAATCAGTGTGTGATTGAACTCCACCAATCTTTCTCATCCTTCTCCATTAATTGCTGCACTTCTGCTTCATGCCGTCCAATAATACAACAGTCAAACTTGGGAACTTGTTATATGAGATACTGTGACCTGTTCACAAACTAGTCTCTGAGTGACAACAGACATGGCTAGAGTATTTCCTCCTCCTCCAGTTGGTATCGAGGGACAGATTTGCATGACTGTTCTGAAATGACGTGAGATTCACATGGAAAAATATGTGACATGCAAACCACAATGAGTTTTAATTGTACCAGAAGAGATTAGGAGAGGTTTAATGAGTTTACATTATTGTTGGAATCCGTGAGTTGGGTGGATTATATCTAATCACAGGATAAATATACTTCATCCCTTTCACATTCTGACATTATTATGTTTATTCTATCCGGCTGTAGTTTATTTTAGTCAAAATATATTTTTACTAAATTTATATTAAGTTATTGAAATCAGTTTGCACAAACATTGAGAATTCTATCTTTACTATTTTGTGGACAACAATATTTTACATGAGTGTGACCATTCGCCCAATCTCAATCCAATATTCCAACATTAACAGCATAAGTAGACATTTCACAAACTTCCTCAACATTTTTAAATTTGAACAATTAGTAATGTGACTGTAGCACAGATGTAGACCTTGACTCTACACTGGTGTAAAACAGATGTTGGGAGTCAGAAGCCATCAAAGCGAATAAAAATCAGCAGTCTAGTAAAACCCCATTAACTGAGGACATAACCCTCCCCAGGCATTTTTACATAGAATTAACAACACAGAATCAAGCCATTCTGCTCCGTCAGCCTACTTGTGCTCCACACAAGCCTCCTCCCACTATTCTTCATTGAAGCCTCTCGCCATTTCCTTCTATTCTTTTTCCTTAATAAACTTTCTAGCTTTCCCTTAATTACATCTTAGCTGTTTCTTTTCTGAAGAAAAGAGCCCAGCCTGTTTAATATTTTCTGAAAGGTATAAACTCTCAGCTCTGGTATCATTCTAGTAAATCTTGTCACACACCGTGCCAGTATTGCTTGAATATTAATTAGGTTTAGTTCATGGTTTTAGTGGGCATTTACTAGGGTTCCACTTGAAGTTCAATAAATAGATTAAATCAGTGGTGGTCAGGTTAGGACGCATGTGCTTATAATGTTTAATTGTGCAAATAAATGTAAAAGTATGCAGAGATTGGTTTAAGTTCTGTTTTTCACCAGCTACTGTTCTAGAATTGAATATCCAGTGCTTCATGTTTTCTTGCCAATCAAGTCATAAATTATGGCATTTCAAAAGGGCATATGTGCAGAATTACTGACTGCTTTATATAAATTTTCACACCCAAAATGGAGAACTCCCATCTTGAGTTGCTAATTTCAAGGATTCCACCTTCAGCCTGGTGGGGTGAGTCTCTTTGCTCACTGCCTTAATAAATGATTCCCATTGCCTTAACTGCTATACTGAGTGAACCCTGCTGCCAGGATCCTCTTTAGATACAGAGATCCATGGGGCCTGCTTTGACTCGTAGAGGAAAACCACTTCCTGGTTTAACCAAAGAAGCTCTTGTAACGAACAAGAAGTAGTTTATTGCATGTTAGCAACTAATTACAGGTTACATTAATATGATAGATATTGTTACAGAGACTATAAGGAGGACCAGATGTTAGGTCTAACTCTTTCAAGATCCAAAGCTGTTCAAGTCCACATCATTGTAGTGGGCGGTACATTTGGCGCTCAGTAGTATTAACCCTTTCAGTAGCCATATACAACATTAATGAGGTCCAACTGTAATTAACCCTCAGGCTGACTTCATCATGCAGATAGTTGGACTTGCATGGCCTGGTATAACCAGTCACCTAAAATATTATCTCCACACAAGTAAATCTCCTTCAAACATTTACAATTAAGACCATAGGAAACAAGAGCAGGCAATTTGGCTCCTCAAGTCTATTCCGCCATTCAGCAGGATTGTGGTTGATCTGACATTCTTCACATTCATTTGCCTGTCCTGTCTCCATAGCCCTTGTTTCCCAAACTGATCAAGAATCTAATAAGTTACCAAACAATGGAGTGGTGACTTTACAGAAGTTTATAAAATAATGAGGAGAATAGATAAAGTAAATGGTAGTTGTCTTTCCCCTAGGATGGGGGATTTCAAGACTAGGGGGCACATTTTTAAGGTGAGAGGAGAGAGAGATTTAAAAAAGACATAAGAAGCAATTTTTGTACAGAATGGTTCGCGTGTGTAATGAACTTCCTGAGGAAGTGGTGGGTGTTGTTACAACATTTAAAAGACATTTGGATAAGTACATGAATAGGAAAGGTTTGAAGGGATATGGGCCAGGAGCAGGCAAAAAGGACTAGTTTAATTTGGGATTATGTTCAACATGGACTGGTTAGATCACAGGTTTATGCTTATGACTGTATGGACTTACTAGGAATGCTTGACATTAGACGAAAGGTGGAATGTGTTACAACTCTGTAGAAACATTTCATTTTGCACAGTTCAAAGAAGAATAGTTGCTTTGTGAATCTGGTGTCAGGCATACAAATAGCATATCCTACATAGCAGAGGTGGTTAAGTGATGAACACCACTGAGTTTTGAGTGGCTTCCCTGGCAGTTGGTAAAGAAACAACTGCAAAAGGAGGAACATTTTCGATTCAAAAATAATTTTTGCAGGGCCATGAATGGTCTTCCAGGTTTCTTAGACAACGCCTACAATACCTGAGCCTCCTCCAGGATCTGCTTTCCTTCACATAAATGCATCATCCAGGCAGCTTGCTAGAGCTAGTGGTATATTGACCCTCTCCAGTCAGTAGTATCTCATTGATGTGTTAATTGTTGTGCAGCTAAATATGTCTCATTTTTTCATGAGTAGGTTTAGTGCCACCATCCTCTTTAAATGTCAAAATCTGCAGGCACTGCTTTGTCTAGTGGGTAGAGCTTAAGCTGAAGGGTAGCAGCAATCAGTCATATCCTGTTTCTTGAAAAGGGTTAAATTTATGATGTCTTGGATCCTCTGTCAGACTCTACTTCTTCCAGATGACAGGCATGAGGTCATGGATTCATGCCAAAAATGCATCTTTGTCTTACTGAAGCATTGTAGCAAAGATTCTGTCTCCTCCGGCAGCCTGTTGGTTCTTACCTGTCAGACAGCCTTTTCAATTTCATTTCATGTTGGGGTTCTGCTCAAGTGGTGGGGGTTAGTATGCTGCTACCCTTCTGCTCACTGTCTACTACATGGTTTAACTGCATATACAGCATTGCTAGAGATCTAAAGAATTGTTAGCATATTCAGGCTCAGCTTCAAGCTGCCTGCCCATGCAGACAATCAGTAGCAGGGTAATTCAGAACATGTAAGAACTTTGCAGAAGTAACTGTTGTGAAAAGATTCAAAAAGGAAGAATCTAAAGTCAACGATAAAACAATTCAGATCGGGTAAAAGACACATTGCAGCACGAGAGTTAGGAACTTGTTTTAGTTACTCCAAAACAGATATGTGGCGGTGGTCTGGAGGAGCAATCCTGAGTGGGAGTTCAACCAGAGATCATAGATTTTCTGAATAAAGGCAAAATAGTTGGTGGGCAAGGGAAATGTGTTGAAACAACACAGTTTTACAGACTAGGAAAGCAAAAAGGGAAGTTCTTACAGGTCAGAGCACTGTTGCCAAAATGGCAGGCACCAAGAGGGCATGGCTGATTCAAGAGACATCAATGATCACAAAAGCAATTTTAATTTGAATTCGCAAATGTGGAGAGTCCCAAAGCCAGAATTAAAGTGACAAAGGTCAGAATAGAAGCCGAAATTAACTTGGTCTAATGGAAGAAGCAAGTTAGGAGATTTTAAGGCTGCAGGAAAACCAGAATATCCTTCATTAAAAGCATGTTAAAGGCAAGAAGCATTTATTTAATCCACAGGGAGCAAGAATTATCCAAGAAAAGACCATTAAAGAAATACAGATAATTATTAGAGCCACAGACAGCAGGAATCATTCTATAGAAACTATGAATGATGCCAGATTCACCTCTAAGAGCCATGAATAGTGGAAGTTATTTAGTTAAACTATAAAGTGGGACAGCAGATTCTGGAAGAGGGTCAGGTATTGTCGGGTTTGTCAAAAACCTGGAGGACCAATCTTAGGAACATGGGACTGGGATATCATAGCAATTACAGAAACATGGCTCAGGGATGGGCAGGACTGGCAGCTTAATATTCCAGGATACAAATGCTACAGGAAGGATAGAAAGGGAGGCAAGAGAGGAGGGGGAGTGGCATTTTTGATAAGGGATAGCATTACAGCTGTGCTAAGGGTGGATAATCCCGGAAATACATCCAGGGAAATTATTTGGGTGGAACTGAGAAATAAGAAAGGGATGATCACCTTATTTCTCAGCTATCCGTAAGAATAATAGGGTAGTTATGGTAGGGGATTTTAACTTTCCAAACATAACCTGGGACTGCCATAATGTTAAGGGTTTAGATGGAGAGGAATTTGTTAAGTGTGTACAAGAAAAATTTCTGATTCAGTATGTGGATGTACCTATTAGAGAAGGTGCAAAACCTGACCTACTCTTGGGAAATAAGGCAGGGCAGGTGTCAGTGGGGGAGCACTTTGGGGCCAGCGACCATAATTCTATTAGATTTAAAATAGTGATGGAAAAGGATAGACCAGATCTAAAAGTTGAAGTTCTAAATTAGAGAAAGGCCAATTTTGACGGTATTAAGCAAGAACTTTCGAAAGCTGACTGGGGGCAGATGTTCGCAGGCAAAGGGACGGCTGGAAAATGATAAGTTTTCAGAAATTAGATAACGAGAATCCAGAGAAAGTATATTCCTGTTAAGGTGAAAGGAAAGGCTGGTAGGTATATGGAATACTGGGATGACTAAAGAAATTGAGGGTTTGCTTAAGAAAAAGAAGGAAGCATATGTAAGGATAGATCGAGTGAATCTTTAGAAGAGTATAAAGACAGTAGGAGTATACTTAAGAGGGAAATCAGGAGGGCAAAAAAGGGACATGCGATAGCTTTGGCAAATGGAATTAAGAATCCAAAAGGGTTTTTACAAATACATTAAGGACCAAAGAGTAACTGGGGAGAGAACAGGGCCCCTCAAAGATCAGCAAGGCGGCCTTTGTGTGGAGCCGCAGAAAATGGGGGGAGATACTAAACGAGTATTTTGCATCTGTATTTACTGTGGAAAAGGATGTGGAAGATATAGAATGTCGGGAAATAGATGGTGACACCTTGCAAAATGTCCAGATTACAGAGGAGGAAGTGCAGGGTGTCTTGAAATGCATAAAAGTGGATAAATCCCCAGGACCTGATCAGGAGTACCCTAGAACTCTGTGGGAAGCTAGATAAGTGATTGCTGGGCCTCTTGCTGAGATATTTGTATCATCGATAGTCACAGGTGAGGTGCCAGAAGACTGAAGGTTGGCTAACTTGGTGCCACTGTTTAAGAAGGATGGTAAGGACAAGCCAGGGAACTATAGACCCATGAGCCTGACGACAGTGGTGGGCAATTTGTTGGAGGGAATCCTGAGGGATGGGATATACATGTATTTGGAAAGGCAAGGACTGATTAGGGATAGTCAACATGGCTTTGTGTGTGGGAAATCATGTCTCACAAACTTGATTGAGTTTTTTGAAGAAGTAACAAAGAGGATTGATGAGGGCAGAGTAGTAGATCAGATCTATACAGACATCAGTAAGGCATTTGACAAGGTTCCCCATGGGAGACTGGTAAGCAAGGTTAGATCTCATGGAATACAGGGAGAACTAGCCATTTGGACACAGAACTGGCTCAAAGGCGGTGATGGATGGTTGTTTAGCAGACTGGAGGCCTGTGACCAGTGGAGTGCCACAAGGATCAGTGCTGGGTCCATGACTTTTCATCATTTATTTAAATGATTTGGATGCGAGCATAAGAGGTACAGTTAGTAAGTTTGCAGATGACACCAAAATTGGAGGTGTAGTGGACAGCGAAGAGGATCTGGACCAGATGGGCCAATGGGCTGAGAAGTGGCAGATGAAGTGTTTAATTCAGATAAATATGAGGTGCTGCATTTTGGGAAAGCAAATCTTAGCAGGACCACTTAATGGTAAGGTCCTAGGGAGTGTTGCTGAACAAAGAACCCTTGAACTGCAGGTTCATAGCTCCTTGAAAGTGAAGTCGCAGGTAGATAGGATCGTGAAGAAGGCTTTTGGTATGCTTTCCTTTATTGGTCAGAGTATTGAGTACAGGAGTTGGGAGGTCATGTTGCGGCTGTACAG
>NC_057748.1:18651385-18686976 GCF_004010195.1 Chiloscyllium plagiosum | reverse complement strand
TTTCACACAGAGGGTGGTACATGTATGGAATGAGCTGCCAGAGGAAGTGGTGGAGGCTGGTACAATTGCAACATTTAAAAAGCATTTGGATGGGTATATGAATAGGAAGGGTTTGGAGGGATATGGGCCGGGTACTAGCAGGTGGGACCAGATTGGGTTGGGATATCTGGTCGGCATGGATGGGTTGGACCGAAGGGTCTGTTTCCATGCTATACATCTCTGTGACTCTATAACCCAGAAAATCACTTCTGAATCTGAAAGGTTCTGTTTTTTTGGAATGATTTCCCAAACCACCAGGTAAGTCATTCAAAGCTCTGTTGGGCAGGACGTTTTATTCACGTGAATGACACCGGCTTCATGAAGCAACTGTTCTACTCAGAATTCAGTTGTAGCAGGAAATTTCCTGGTTCACAGTTTTATAGATATGCTTGAAATTCCCCCTGCTGACTCATGGAAGACCCTGGTTTCAGACCAAAGAAAAGTAGAAGGCCTAGTTAGGAAAACAGCACCCACACTGAGAAACGTTGGGAATGGGTAGGGGTGAAGTTGATAAATCAGAGAACACACATAATTCATCTTTCAAACCCTTTATGCCCACATTGGCAAAGTACACAGATCACATATTGGACTTAGCAGCCATCTGTGAGTCATCAAACAAGAGGTCCTTGATTCCAAGAGATTGCCTCAGAGAAAAAGAAATGCCAAGGCATAAGGAAAAGTGAGCAGCTATGGTCAAACCCCCATTCTTACACGACAGCGGTGTCAACAAGTAATCTAATAAACAGATAATTGAAATATAATTCAGATTACAGTTAAACATGCATTTTAAAGTAATCTCCTTTATGTCTGATTTTGGCCACAAATGCTAGCTGACCATTTCCAGGCCACGTATTCATTAAACAATTGTTCAGTCTACTAATTGCTATCAGATCCATGAAATGACTGTGATATTCATGCTTGGGGCTTGAAAGTTGTAGCAGGTGTGAAATAATGACTAATACAGGACACTATATGTCTGTTTGACCTACCATACCTGCCTTGGTTTCTTAAGATCTACCCAGTTCTGTCACATTTTATTTATTTCCCCATACCCTTGAAAATTTTTCCCTTCTGCCTCCCCTCCCTTTCACAGTCTAGAGTGAGGTGGGAGAATCACAGTCAGTGGTCTAGGGATATTCTGGGTGAATTCAGGTTACAGTCATCTAAAAGTATGACCACAGGTGAATCCTTCCATCCAAATTTCCTGCCAGCTCACTGGCAAGGGAAACATTTCTGGGCCATTGCAATCATGTGTTTTCTTGTTCTGAGTGGACTCTGAGTGCCTAATCTCATGATAACAGGCAGTTCTACAAGACAGAGAGAAGCCATCTAATATATCAGCCAGTTGTCCATTTGTGGGCTGAGAGAGTCAGTGGTTTGCCTATTAATGGAGAGCTTGTCAGCCAAACACAATCCTGCCTTCACCTAAAATTTAGCAGACCAGAAGAAGAGATCTGACTTACAAAGTTATTATGTGCCCTGTACCAGAAGCAATCACTGGACTTAGTTAGAATTAATTACTTCAGCAAAAATCAAGAATCCCATGTGGGCTCTTCCTGCTCTCTGACTCTGCACGACATTGAACAAATTAATTTATTCAATTAGCTAAAGGGTTATTTAATGAAAAAGAAACATGTTGATGTTTGCTTTGCATTCATCAGGACAGGTGCAAGAATACCAAATTGCAAAGGAAAAAGCAATTTATACTGCATTAGAAACAACTTTTGAGGAGTAGTCTCTTGGGACATGACTGACTCTTGCTCATGGCAAGAACCTGTATGTGGATTTTTTTAGAAGGGAAGACTGTAACACTGCAGCTACACCCATCTAGCATTTCAGTCATTACATTCCAGACTCCAAACTTTTGCTGTGAATTATTTTTCTTCCTATCTTTATTGCTTCTTTTGCTAACTCCCATAACTTTTGTGTCCTCTTGTTCTTCACCCGTCCACAAATAGGAACAGATTTTACCTATTCACTTTATCCAGTTTCCTCATGACTGTATAGTCTTTGTTCGTGTTTGTATAGTTATTTGTTCAAGACTAAAGATGTGAAGTGGATAAACCTTCTGTTACTAATACTATAATTAACACTTTTTTTAGGGGCAATTTATTTTCAAAGCAGGTTACTGAATTTCTTTTCCCTCACCATTAAAACTTTTGTCGTTGTTATTATTTTGGCTAATTAGTTCTGTACATATCCATATTGCTGAATGCGTGTGGAATTAGTGTGGGGTGTGGATGGGGCCTGGATTTGGTATGGAGAGGGAATGGAGCCAGGAGGTGGCATGGAGGGCATGAAGAGATCATAGAGGCCAAAGAAAGGCTACAGAAGGCATGTAACTAACTTTTCAAAAAGATTCTCAAATCCATATAACAGTTCATGACTCTTTTGATGGATCTTGAACCATGAACTGTGAAGAATCTGGCCCAACTTTACAAAAGTTGTGAAAGGGCTTTGAAGTGCCTATACCTGTGTTGGAGCTGACCAGGAGATCAAGGTATGGGCTCAACAACCAACATCTTTATCCCGCACCAGGGAAAATTGCCATGAATGAAAGTGGGAGTCATGGAATTGGGTCCATAAGACATGAGCAGAAATAGGCCATTCAGCCATCGAGTCTGTATCACATGCAATGAGAATTACTGATCTATAAACCTCAACTCTACTTTCCTGCCTTTTCCCTATAACCCTTGATTCCCTTACAGATTAAAAATCTATCTCAACCTTGAATGTACTGAATAACCAAGCTTCAATAGCCCTCTGTGGTAAATTCCACCAATTCATGACCTTCAGAAGCTATTCCTTCTCATCTGTCTGAAATGTGTGACCCATTATTCTGAGCTTATGCCCTCTGGTTCTAGACCCTCCCACTAGGGAAACAATCTTGCCACATTGACCACCTGATTCCTTGAAAGCCTGACCCTAAATCTTTGAAATGGGACTCAAACCATTAATTTTCTGACTAGGCAATGCAAGTGCTACCCACTGAGCAAAGCTTTGCTATCATCATGTAACTAGCCTCTGCTTAGATTTTAACAAACAAGAAACTTACCATGGACTGTCCTTTTCACCATAGGCTGATTCACCAAAATGTCATGAGTTGTTCTGCTCCCATGTGACAGGGGAATTCTCTCTGATATCTTGCTTTGAATTCTTACTTCATAACAAAACTGAAAACATCACTCAAAGTGCTGGTAAATTGATTTAGGTCACAGCCTCCATCTCCTGGCAACGAAGGAGAATTCTGTCATCGAGAAACCACAGCTACTGCTATTTGAGGCGCGACCCTTTGCAACAATAAATGGTGTTTAACAACAAGCTAAAAGGAAGCAAAGGTGGGGGTTTGTGCTCAAATCACTTCCTCTTAAGGAATCGTGTACAACCATGTACAAAGTTCTTTTGAATCATGAAAGAAAAACCTTTGCATTTGCACAGGAGTTCCTTCATCCACTGAATCAAAAAACTTTTTTGTTGTGATAAATTGAAAGGTTAGCGTCTGAATGTAGGAGACAGCTACTTACTTTACCAGACGCACCCAGACAAGTGTGTTATTATGTTACAATAGGACATGATGCTGCCTCATTACTGAATCAACAATAAAGAAAAACTTGCAATTATATGGCAGACCTTTCACAACATCCCACAGAGCTTCATAGCCAAGGAAGTACCTCTGAAGTAGAGTCACCAGTGTAATGTAAGAAAAGTAACAACCCTTTTGCAACCATTGATTTCCCTCATACAGAAAAGTGACCATGACCAAAATCTATTTTAGTGATGTCAGTTGAAGAATAAATAATTGGCCAGGACCAAAGGGAGGGGTCCCTAAAATAACTTCAGAGGCCAGTATCCCATCAGCATTTCAATGTACATTTCCTTGACACTGATCAAGTTTCCTCAGAGCTAGGTCTGAGTGAACAGAACCTCTGACACTCCTGTTTAGATCAGTCAGCCAGGGCTCCCTGTCCAGATTAACAGCCTTAATAAAGGAACCTATTCTGTGATGTCCATCTGGCTGACCTCATTACAATCACTAATTTCCCCACCCTCCTCCCTGGAAGAGGAGGACATGGGCCGGTTCATATTTTTATAGCTCTTCTTGGGGTGTTTTAGCTCTGGGTCAGGTTCCTGCATCTCTGCTTTTGATTCAGGTGGTATGTAATGCACAGTAGTTCGCCTCTTAAGCCTAGAGCATTTCAGAAGTATTTTTGACAGAGAGGGAGAGCCCACGGGTTATGGAACAGTTGGAAAGGCAGTCAAGGAGTCAGACATGTTTTGTTCCCTCACCATTTGCGAGTTTGCATCTTTCATATAGTTCACATTCAGGACCATAACACCTACCCAAACTTTATGTATCACTGGATCTGACCTTGTGTCAACAATATTTCTTGCCCATGCAGAGCCATTTCCTTGGTTTCTATACCAAATTTGGTCTCCTGAATAAATTGTCTCTCATGTTTAGCAGGGTGTTGTGGCCGATATTGCCATTCCTGATGCCATTTCAGCCTCTTCCCCTGGGTCTGAGAAGATAAGATTTAACCTGAAGTCTTCTCCCCATTCACAACTCTGCTGGAGCTAACCCTGGAGTTGCATGAGGGGTGGTCTTATAATAAAATAAGAACTGGGATAGTTTGGTATCTAGTGAAACTGAAGGGAGTTTCCTTTAAGACTGCCTTCAAGGTTTGGACTGCTCTTTCTAGCAGACCATTGGGTGATGGGTGGTATGGAGCTGTCCTTGTATGATGAATACTATTTGATGTTAGGAAATGTTCAAATTCCCTGCTAGTAAATAATAGTCCGCTATGTCTGACCAACACTTCTGGGAGTCCATGTATTGAAAAAGATGTGTGTGGTTTTGTGTACACGCACTCAAAGTGCTGGACGTACATAGAGTTCATTCATAATCCCCATGTTTGACGAATGAACTTTATATATGTCCAGCCACTTTGAGTTGGTGTACACAATGACTAAGAACATTGAACCCATGAAAGAACCTGTGTAGTCAACATATAACCGAGTTTACCTGACCATTCCCATGAATGGGAGAGAGCTGTTGGCAGTAATTTTTGTCCTTGTTAGCACTCTGGGCACTGTGCCGCCAACATGATCGTGTTGGCATCCAATCCTGGCCCCCAGACATAACTTCTCACCAATATCTTCATTTTGAAAACCCTTGGATGACCCTGGTGGAGTTCAGCCAGTATCTGGCAGTGACCTTTAGAGTCAAAGAGCATAGAGATGTACAGCACAGAAACAGACTCTTCGGTCCAACTCGTCCATGCTGACCAGATATCCCAACCCAATCTAATCCCACCTGGCAGCATCCGGCCCAGGACCAATCACTCTTGCTCCGTAATTAATATGCATTCTCTGGAGTGACCTGGTCTCGTTGATTCCAGAAAGGTTTCAGTTCTAGTTGCGATGTACCCTTTGCTTCACGCATCACCACCAGCTGTTTTAGTTTCGCCATGGTAGGATCATTTTGTGTCAGCAGTTGGATATTGTCAGAAGTGTCTGGAAAGTTGAAAACCAGATCAGACTCTTCCAGGAGAGGCACCACCGTTACTGGTATCTGTCAGTGGGAAGTTGATCATGGCATCCATATTTGCCACTTGGCCTCCCGGATGGTGTTCCAATTTGTAATTGTAAGCATTAAGCATAAGGCTCACAGCTGAATTTAACCAGAAGCTATGGGCAGCATGACCTGGTTTCTTTAAGTAGCCCTAGCAGGGATGTGTGGTCTGTTACTATTACAAATTTAAGTCCATAAAGGTATTAGAGTCATAGAGATGTACAGCACGGAAACAGACCCTTTGGTCTAACTTGTCCATGCCGAGCAGATATCCCAACCCAATCTAATCCTGGCAGCACCCGGCCCATATCCCTCCAAACCCTTTCTATTCATATACCCATCCAGATGACTTTTAAATGTTGAGGGGTGAAGACCCCTCTTTCAAACTCATGACTGCCTTCAGCAGGGTGGACCGAGGCAGGGTGGACCGAGGCAGGGTGGACAGAGGCAGGGTGGACTGAGGCAGGGTGGACAGAGGCAGGGTGGACAGAGGCAGGGTGGACTGAGGCAGGATGGACAGAGGCAGGGTGGACTCTATTCATATACCCATCCAGATGACTTTTAAATGTTGCAATTGTACCAGCCTCCACCACTTCCTCTGGCAGTTCATTCCATACACGCACCACGCTCTGTGTGGAAAAGTTGCCTTTTAGGTCTTTTTTATATCTTTCCCCTCTCACCCTAAATCTATGTCCTCCAGTATTGGTGGAACATTCTCGCATCAAAAATGACCATTAAACCTTCCTTCTCTAGCTGGGCATATTTGTATTTAATATCAGCCAAAGTCTAGGAAGCACAAGTTATCGGGCTTTCCACTCTGAGCCAATGATGAGCCAACACTACCTGATATCGTACTGTGGCCTTAGCTTCTTTGATACAGACAACAAGAAACTGCAGATGCTGGAATCCAAATTAGACAAACGGGAGGCTCCCAAAAACCCACCACTGAGCACTGCTGCATATTCACATACCATGAACCTCAAACTCTCAAGGCCGAACGGTCTGTCTTCAGTAAAGGGCTCATGTTCGTGCCCCTCTGCCCCACCTCAACAAGTTCCATATCTGCCATGACATTGAGGTCAATTACTGCCACCTCCTATGTCTTCTTTGATACAGGCTCCCAACCACCCTCTGAGGAACCCTAATTGAAAAATGTTAAGCCAATCAAGGTAAATCTCTAGCAATTCTGCCCCATCAGGCTTGGGCCCAAGCTTTTTACTACAATCAGTGGTAATTGCACCAACTGCTTCTCATAGGAGACTGGAACGGTTCCCCACTATACGTTCTCAGTCTGGCAAAGGTCTTGGCCAAACTTACAGGTTGGAAACCAGAGCAAAGCTTGTTAAAGGCTGGTTCTGCAATTACTGATACAACTGCACCAGTATCAACTTCCATTAAAATCAGGTGACCATTTAACCAGATATTTATTTTGATTGGTTTAGATTTGGATATTGCTAAGCAATTTAACTGTTTCAAACCACATGCAGGTGGACTTTCCAGAGTATGCATTTTCCTGGATACTCACTCATTTCAGGCCTACAGGACTCCTTAGCTGTCTCTATTCCATTCACTGGCAGCAACCGGCTTGCTGGCTCAAATCCTGAAGAACATTTAAGCCATTTGGCAGAACCTTGGCTTTGTTTTGGGATTTTGTTGTTGGCTGAGCTAGGGTCCCTCAGCTCAGGCTTTGCGATTGCCTACACTCAAGTGGTGCTCCCCATGCTCCCTTGGGCAGGTGAGGGTATTCACTTCCATTGGGATGTTGATGTAGCTCACATGCTCTACTTGCTGCATTTTCTAATACAAAGCCAGTTGTAGTGTCTGGTTGATGTCCATTTGGGCTTCAGGTAGTAGGTGCTTTTGTATAATTACATCATTAATCCTACTTGCCAAACAGTGTCTCAGCATCTTATTCAGGGTTAATCCAAATCACATGCCTCTGCCGGTCATCTTAACCTCGTCAAAACTCCCAATATGATTTTCTCTAGTTCTCAAACTGCCAATTAAAACCAAGAGCATCTTAGAATTAAAGGATGTTCAGAGTCATAATATTCCTTAATTAAAACTGTCAACTCTTGAACGATTTTAGTATCTGATGCCCCAGGGAAAGTTAGGCTTCTAATAACTTAATGCTGTGGGTCTGCAAGCAGTCAGAATAATTATTTGTTGCTTTTCATCTACCCCAATGTCATTTACCCAAAAAAACACTTTCTCTCCACATGTTGGACGCATGAGTCATGTTTCCCAAATTTTAGCATGATGCCAGAAATACTTACCGAACTCAAAGACGACTGCAATTGAATTTTCATCAGAAGCATACTGTTTCCTGCCACTGAAATACCTCGACAGAGGCCAGTATTCCATCACCAAGTCACTTTTTATTTATATTTGCACAGTACGTGGACTCTGACGAGCCAGCTCAGAGCCAGTCCCTCAAGTGAGGAGATTTTTTTAAATTTTATTAAACAATTCAGTTTGCAAAACAGTTAACATTAACTGCTTTATACAGAGGAACAGCGATTTTACAAGGGAGAGGAACAGCAAAGCCAGGCCCCAAGCCCTAGCGTTCAACCAGTTTTCAGGGAAATGAGGACAAACCTCAAATCCCAGGAGATCTGTTTATTTTTTTTTCTTTTCTTTTTTTTTCTTTTTTCTTTTATTTTTTTGTTCCACCTAAGTGTGGTAGTGCTTATTTCAGTGATCAGGTCCTGGTAAAAGACAGGCAGCGTCTTGAGGGCGACCTCCAAACCGTCACGGTCGACGAACAGGAGCTGGTGTCGTAGTTGAGAGATCTGTTTATATCTGTCAGCCAAGACTCCCTGATTGGCCCATGTTAACAGCACCAATCAGGGAACTCATACTCAGTGAGATCCACCTAGCCAACCTCATTCCAATCACTATTTCCCCAGAGTGAAAATTCAGGGTTATGACAGTTGTTGAGTGAAAATGGGTCGGGGGGAGTGGAATTTTGATTATTAATGCAATAGAAGCTATGTAACTAATGCAATTAGACCTGAATTATTCATGTAATAAAACATTGAGTATTTATGAAGTAAGATTTGATTGATGCAATAAACACCACTATTACTATTATCTAGGTCATTAATGTAATAGAGTCATAGAGTTGTACAGCATGGAAACAGACCCTTCGGTCCAACCCGTCCATGCCGACCAGTTATCCCAACCCAATCTAGTCCTACCTGCCAGGACTGGCCCATATCCCTCCAAATCTTTCCTATTCATATACCCATCCAAATGCCTTTTAAATGTTGCAATTGTACCATCCTCCACCACTTCCTCTGGCAGCTCATTCCATACACATACCACCCTCTGTATGAAAAAGTTGACCCGTAGGTCTCTTTTATATCTTTCCCCTCTCATCCTAAACCTATGCCCTCTAGTTCTGGATTCCCCCACACCAGGGAAAAGACTTTGTCTATTTATCCTATCCATGCCCCTTATGGTCCTCCATAAGGTCACCCCTCAACCTCCGACGCTCCAGGGAAAACTGCCCTAGCTTGTTCAGCCTCTCTCTATAGCTCAAATCCTCCAACCCTGGCAACATAGTATCCTGAATTTTAAATTAATACGGTATTAAGTGTGGGTATAAGATAAATCTGATGATGAATGAAATAGGATGCTGAACATTATGGTACTGATTACTGAAGAAGTATATTTACTGCAAAAAATATATCTTGTGTTTTAGCAGAATTTTTTGCAGCAACAATTGAGTCACAAAGTGTGGTCCATTAGGCCACACCAACCAATAGAAAAATACATGCGAATTTCAAGGAGCCTTGCTGCTGTCAAAAATCACTCAAAACTCCAAGACAACCATTGCTGCCTCAGAACTTGCTACCCCAAAATTTCATGGCAGAAGTGGGTAGTGCGGATGGTGGAGATTAGTGTCAAGATTAGAGTGGTGCTGGAGAGGCACAGCAGGTCAGGCATCCGAGGAGCAGGAAAACTGAAGTTTCGGGCAAAGCCCTTCATGAGGAATTCAGTCCTTCCTGATGAAGGGCTTTTGCCCAAAACGTCGACTTTCCTGCTCCTCGGATGCTGCCTGACCTGCTGTGCCTTTCCAGCACCACTCTAAACTTGACCCTAAAGTCTCATCTCTGGTTCACAACTCATAATTTGAGAAACCCTAACATGCCTATTTATTAAGTATAAATTGGATTTTGAAAGAAAACAAAGCCACTTCAAGGGAAGCACATCAGGAAAGGATCGTCTGGAATTAGGGAGGAATTTATTTCAAGAAGTATCTACCTTCTTGTTGCCTGTTCTTTGAAGGAGAAAATGGTAGTTTGGGAGAGATAAAGAATTAAATATGATGTGAGTATCAGACCAACAAATGGGAGCTGAAGATGGAGCATTGGAGGATAAGGGGTGATGTTAAAGAGGTTTATAAAAACATGAGGGGCACGGATGGGGTATTTTCTCTGGGGTGGGGGGCTCCAGAACTAGAGGACATAGGTTTAAGGTGAGAGGGGAAAGATTTAAAAGGGACCTAAGGGCACCTTTTTCACATAGAGGGTGGTGCGTGTATGGAATGAACTGCCAGAGGTAGTGGTGAATGCTGGTACAAAGACACATTTATCTGGATGGTATATGAATAGGAAAGGATTAGAGGGATATGGGCCAGGTGCTGGCAAATTAGTTGAGTGCAAATTAAGTGCTGGGACTAGATTCATTTGGATATCTGGTTGGAATGGATGCGTTGGACCAAAGAACACAGAACAATACAGCACAGTACTGGCCTTTCGGTCCTTGATGCTGGGCCGACCGTAGAATCAATCTGAAGCCCATCTATCCTACACCATTCCATTTTCATCCATATGTTTATCCAATGACCATTTAAATGCTCTTGGCGAGCATTTAAGTTGGCGAGTCTATTACTGTTGCAAGCAGGCCGTTCCATGTCCCTACTACTCTCCGAGTAAAGAAACTACCTCTGACATCTGTCTTGTCTCTGTCACCCTCAATTTAAAGCGATGTCCCCTTGTGCTAGCCATCATTATCCAAGAAAAAACGCTCTCACTGTCCATCCTATCTAATCCTCTGATCATTTTATATGTTTCAATTAAGTCACCTCTCAACCTTTTTCTCTTGAACAAAAACAGTCTCAAGTCCCTCAGCCTTTCTTTAATAACCTTCCCTCCATACCAGGCAACATCCCAGTAAATCTCCCCTGAACCCTTTCCAAAGCTTCCACATCCTTCCTATAATGTAGTGACCAGAATTGTACGCAATACTCCCCAAGTGCAACCAGAGTTTTATACAACTGCAGCATGACCTCGTGGCTCCGAAACTCAATCCCTCTACCAATAAAAGCTAACACACTGTGTGCCTTCTTAACAACCCTATCAAACTGGGTGGCAATCAATGTACATGGACACCGAGTTCTCTCTGCTCATCTACACCAGCATGAATCTTACCGTTAGCCCAGTACTCTTTATTCCTGTTACTCCTTCCAAAGTGAATCACCTCACACTTTACTGAATTAAACTCCATTTGCCACCTCTCAGCCCAGCTCTGCAGCTTATCTATCTCCCTCTGTATCCGGAACATCCTTCAGCACTATCCACATCTCCACCGACTTTAGTGCCATGCATAAATTTGCTAACCCACCCTTCTACACCCTCATCCAGGTCATTTATAAAAATGACAAAGAGCAGTGGCCCCAAAACAGATCTTTGCGGCACGCCACTAATAACTGAACTCCAGGATGAACATTTCCTCCACCCTCTGTCTTCTTTTCAGCTAGCCATTTTCTGATCCAGACATCTAAGTCACCCTCAATCCTATGTGTCCATATTTTGTGCAATAGCCTGCAACAACCTTATAGAACACCTTACTGAAATCCAAGTACATAAGATCAACTGCTTTACCCTCATCCACCTGTTTGGGTACCTTCTTAAAGAACTCAATAAGGTTTTTGAGGCACGACCTATCCTTTACAAAACCTTTTTGAGTATCCCTAATCAACCCTATTTCTTATAACCTTTTCCAACACTTTACCCATAACCGAAGTAAGGCTCACTGGTCTATAATTACCAAAGTTGTCTCTACTCCCCTTCTTGAACAAGGGGACAACATTTGCTATGCTCCAGTCTTCTGACACTGACAACTTAAAGATCAAAGCCAAAGGCTCTGCAATCTCCTCCCTGGCTTCCCAGAGAATCCTAGGATAGATCCCATCCAGCCCAGGTAATTTATCTATTTTCACACTTTCCAGAATTGCTAACACCTCCTCCTTGTGAACCTCAATCCCATCTAGTCTAGTAGCCTGTATCTCAGTATTCTCCTCAACAACATTGTCTTTTTCCAGTGTGAATACTGATGAAACATATTCATTTAGCGCTTCCCCTATCTCCTCAGACTCCATGCACAACTTCCCACTGCTATCCTTGATTGGCCCTAATCTTTCTCTAGTCATTCTTTTATTCCTGATACACCTTTAGAAATCTTTAGGGTTTTTCTTGATCCTATCTGCCAACGACTTCTCCTGTCCCCTCCTGGCTCTTCTTAGCTCTCTCTTTAGGTCCTTCTTGGCTTACATGTCAAGCACCCTAACTGAGCCTTCATGTCTCATCCTAACATAAGCCTTCTTCCTGACAAGAAATTCATCTTCTTTAGTAAGCAACAGCTCTCGTGCTTGACCTGTTAAGCGTGAACAAGAAAATTTTCTGATTCGGTATGTGGATGTACCAACGAGAGAACGTGCAAAACTTGACCGACTGTTGGGAAATAAGACATGGCAGGTAACTGAGGTATCAGTGGGGAGCAACTTGGGACCAGCAACCATAATTTTATTAGTTTTAGAGTAGTGATGGAAAAGGATGGACCAGATCTAAAAGTTGAAGTTCTAAATTGAAGGTAGGCTAATTTTGACGGTATTAGGCAAGGACTTTCAAAAGCTGATTGGGGGCAGGTGAAGGGATGGCTGGAAAATGGGAAGCTTTGAGAAGTGAGATAATGAGAGTCCAATGACAGTATATTCCTTTTAAGGTGAAAGGAAAGGCTGGTAGTTGTAGGGAATGCTGGATGACTAAAGAAATTGAGGGTTTGGTTAAGAAAAAGCAGGAAGCATGTGTCAGGTACAGACAGGATAGATCAAGTGAATCCTTAAAAGAGTAGGAAGACAGTAGGAGTATCCTTAAGAGGGAAATCAGGAGGGCAAAAAGGTAACATGAGATAACTTTGGCAAATAGAGTTCAGGAGAATCCAAAGGGTGTTTACAAATACGATAAGGACAAAAGGATAATTAGGGAGAGAACAGGGCCCCTCAAAGATCAGCAACGCGGCCTTTGTCTGGAGCCGCAGAAAATGGAGGAGATACTAAACGAGTATTTTGCATCAGTGTTTACTTTGAAAAAGGACATGGAAGATATAAAATGTAGAGAAATAGATGGTGACATCTTGCAAAATGTCCATATTACAGAGGAGGAAGTGCTGGATGTCTTGAAACACATGAAAGTGGATAAATTCCCAGGACCTGATCAGGTGTACGCTAAGACTCTGCGGGAAGCTAGGGAAATGATTGCTGGGCCTCTTGCTGAGATATTTGTATCATCAATAGTCACAGGTGAGGTGCCGGAAGACTGGAGGTTGGCTAATGTGGTGCCACTGTTTAAGAAGGGTGGTAAGGTCAAGCCAGAGAACTTTAGACCAGTGAGCCTGACATCGGTGGTGGACAAGTTGTTGGAGTGAGTCCTGAGGAATAGGATGCACCTGTATTTGGAAAGGCAAGGACTGATTAGGGATAGTCAACGTGGCTTTGTATGTGGGAAATCATGTCTCACAAACTTGATTGAGTTTTTTGAAGAAGTAACAAAGAGGATTGATGAGGGCCGAGCAGTGGACGTGATCCATATGGAATTCAGTAAGGCATTCGACAAGGTTCCCCATGGGAGACTGGTGAGCAAGGTTAGATCTCGTGGAATACAGGGAGAACTAGCCATTTGGATACAGAACTGGCTCAAAGGTAGAAGACAGAGGGTGATGGTGGAGAGTTGTTTTTCAGACTGCAGGCCTGTGACCAGTGGAGTGCCATAAGGATCGGGGCTGGGACCACTACGTTTCGTCATTTATATAAATTATTTGGATGTGAGATTAAGTGATATAGTTAGTAAGTTTGTTGAGCACAATGAAGAAGGTTACCTCAGATTACAACAGGATCTTGATCAGATGGGCCACTGGGCTGAGGAATGGCAGATGGAGTTTAATTTAGGTAAACATGAGGTGCTGCATTTTGGGAAAGCAAATCTCAGCAGGACTTATACACTTCATGGTAAGGTCCTAGGGAGTGTTGCTGAACAAAGAGACCTAGGAGTGCAGGTTCATAGCTCCTTGAAAGTAGGATAGGATAGTGAAGAAGGCTTTTGGAATGCTTTCCTTTATTGACTAGACCATTGAGTATAGGAGTTGGGAGGTCATCTTGCGGCTCTACAGGACATGGTTAGGCCACTATTGGAATATTGTGTGCAATTCTGGTCTCCTTCCTTTCGGAAGGATGTTGTGAAACATGAAAGGGTTCAGGAAAGATTTACAAGGATGTTGCCAAGGTTGGAGGATTTGAGGTATAGGGAGAGGCTGAATAGGCCGGGGCTATTTTCCCTGGAGTGTCGGAGGCTGAGGGGTGACCTTATAGAAGTTTATAAAATCATGAGGGGTATGTATAGGATAAATAGACCAGGTCTTTTCCCTCGCTTGGGGGAGTCCAGTATTATAGGGCATAGGTTTAGGGTGAAAGGGAAAGATATAAAAGAGACCTAAGGGGCAACTTCTTCACGCAGAGGGTAGTACGTGTATGGAATGAGCTGCCAGAGGAAGTGGTGGAGGCTAGTACAATTGCAACATTTAAAAGGCATCTGGATAGGTATATAAATAGGAATGCTTTGGAGGAATATGGGGCGGATGCTGGCATGTTGGACTAGATTGGGTTGGGATATCTGGTCGGTATGGACGAGTTGGACCGAAGGGTCTGTTTCCGTGCTGTACATCTCTATGACTCTATGACCAGTTCCTCCCTGCCTGACAGGTACACACAAGGGCACATGGGAGCTATTCCTTTAATAAGCTCCACATTTCAGTTGTGACCATCCCCTGCAGTTTCCTTCCACATCCGATACATCCTAAATCTTGCCTAATCACATTATAATTGCCTTTTCCCCAGCAATAACTCTTGCCCTGCAGTCTCTACCTATCCCTTTCCATCACTAAAGTAAACATAACCGAATAGTGTCACTATCACCAAAGTGTTCACCTACCTCCAAATCTAACACATGGCCAGGTTCATTACCCAGTATCAAATCCAATGTGGCTTTGCCCTATGTTGGCTTATCTACTGTGTCAGGAAACCCTCCTGCACACATTGGACAAAAACTGATCCATCTAAAGTACTCTAACTATAGTATTTCCAGTCAATATTTGGAAAGTTAATACCTCCCTTAACATCTACCCTGTTACTCTTGCTCCTATCCAGAATTACCTTTGCTATCCTTTCCTCTACTTCTCTGGAAATATTCGTAGGCCTATCGAAAATTCCCAGCAGGGTGACCTCTCCTTTCCTGTTTCTAACCTCAACCCATACTACCTCAGTAGTCGAGTCCTCAAACATCAAATATCTAACAATGGCACCCCCTTTTTTTTAAACCATCTTCCCTGTTCTTATTGAAACATGTAAATCCCAGAACCTATAACAACCAATCCTGTCCCTGCTCTATCCATGTCTCCGAAATGGCCACAACATCGCAGTCCCAGGTACCAACCCATGTTGCAAGTTCACCCTCCTTATTCCAAATGCTCCTGGCATTGAAGTAGACACACTTTAAACCACCTTCCTGCTTGCTGGTGAATTCTTGCAACCTTGAAACCTCATTTCTGACCTCAGTAGTCTGAACCTTCTGGACACTGGAACTACAATTCAGGTTCCCATTCCCCTGCCGAATTAGTTTAAACCCTCCAAAAGAACATTCGCAAATTCTACTCCACCCCCCCCCCCCCCCTCTTATATTGGTACCCCTTTGATTCAGGTGAAGACCATCTGTTTTGCAGAGGTCCCACCTACCCAGAACAAGCCCCAATTATCCAGGTATCTGAATCCCTCCACCGTTCCTGTAGTCACGTGTTCAACTCCTCTCTCTCCCTATACTTCGCCTCGCTGGCACGTGGCACAGACAACAAACCAGAGAGAACAACTCTGTTCTAGCACTAAGCATCCACCCTAGCTTCCTGCATTTCTGCCTTAAATCCCCATCCCTTTTCTTACCTATGTTGTTAGTACCTATGTGGACCACGACTTGGGGCTGCTCCCCCTCAAGGATTCTGAAAACATGATCTGGGATATCATGAACCCTGACACCTGAGAGGCAACACATCAACCGTGAGTATCTCATTCCTACAGAACCTCCTATCTGTCCCCGAGCTATGGAGTCCCCAATGACTAATGCTCTGCTCTTCTCCCCCCTTCCCATCTGAGCAAAAGGGACAGACTCTGTTTCAGAAACCTGTACCCCATGGCTTACCCCTGGTAAGTCCCCCCCCCACAGCTATATCCAAAACGGTATACTTGTAATTGAGGGGAATGGTCACAGGGGATCCCTGCACTGCCTGCCAGTTCCCTTTTCGTCCCCTGACTGTAACCCATCTGCCTTTTTCTTGCACCTGAGGTGTAACTACCTCAGTGTAATTCCTCTCAATAACCCCCTCCCTCTCCTGAGTGATCCAAAGTTCATCCCAGCTCCGGTTCCTTCACATCGTTTTTGAGGAGCTGAAGTTGGATGCACTTCCTGCAGATGAAGTCAGCAGAGACACTAGTGGTGACCCTTACCTCCCACATTCTGCAGGAGGAACATTCAACCGCCCTTCCTCCTATTTTAAATTCCCAAAGAGACTGTAGAAAAATAAAGATTAAAAAAAAATTAGTTACCTTACCAATCTGGGACACAGAACCTTTTTTTTGGTTAGAGGAAGAGCATGGATGGGAGACACTTCCTGAGTAGTGTTTTGGGTAAAGTAACCACCCAAATACATTACCCAAATACTTACCCAGCCATTCCATGTCCACTCCTGTTCAGTGTGCGCCCTGCCTATTCACAAGGTAAGTATTTAAATCAGTGATACATCTTCCTGTCAGCTCCCGGTTGACACTCCCGCTGTTCCTGCTGCTGAAACAAAAATGGTGGGTGTCTTTCTGTGCTATACATCTCTATGACTCTATGTATGTTATTGAATATCTGTCTGGAATTGGAGTGAAGGCAAGTTAGAAGGAAACAATGTAATGTGATAGAGCTAGGGATAAACATTGGTGGCCAGGTGAGGGATAAGAGGGAGCCACTGATGGCCATATTTTCCTCAAACAACCGTATCAGATGAAGTTTGCAGCGTTGATAGCTCCTCTCTTTGTGATATTGTGTCATCCTTCCACTAAAGCAAGTGAACAAAAGTGAAGTGATGAGAATGAGATTGAATATAGCAAAAGGGAAAAATGATTACACAAAATCCTGTGAGACCTCACTTGAAGTACTGTGAGCAGCTTGAGACCACCTTAGGGAGGGTATATTGGCATTGGAGTATGTACAATGAAAGTTTACAGGAATGATGCCTGGACTTCAGGGGCCAGTCTATGAGGAGAGATTATGCAAATTTGGCCTAATTTCTCTAGGATTTTTAGAAAATAAGGAGTGATCTCATTAAAGTCTTCAAGATATTAATAGAAAAGAAAGGGTAGATAAAGATAAACCATCTCCACTGGTTGGGAATTCTTGAACTAGGGGACGTAGTCTGGAATTTAGGGCCAGCTCATTTAGGAAAGATGTTAGGAATCACTTTATGTACACAAAGGATGGTAGATGTTTGGAACAATCTTCCACAAACAGCAGTGAATGCTGGATCAGTTATTAATTTTAAGCAAAGATATCAAGGGATACGGACCAAAGGCAGGTATATAGAATTAGACCAAAGTCAACCATGATCTCTTGACTGGTGAAAGAGATCTAAATGGCCTACTCCTGTTCTTCTGTCCTATGTAATTCTGTGACTTTTGTGTGCAGTGACAGAATAGAGTAGTTAATGAGATATTAAACATCTTGCTTACAGCACGCACTTCCTGAACAAATCTTTGTGCTTTTTTGCTTTTTACCCAGCTCTATCATCAAGGAAGGTTATGTTGTGTAATTTTGTTTCATGATGGGCAATATAGAACAAAGCGTAACATTCTTAAAATAACAGTTTGACTATTTAGGACTGAAATGAGAAATTTCTTCATTCAAAATTAGTGAACTTTTTGAATTCTCCACTGCAGAGAACTGTGGAAACTCAGTCATTGAATACTTTACAAGTCAGATAATGACAGATTTTTTAATATTAATAGAGTTAAGGGATATGGAGATCGTGTGGAAAGATACAGCCAAGGAAGAAGATCTTATTGAATGATGGAGCATGTTTTGGGGTCAAATGGTCAAACTCTTATTTCTTATGTTCTTGTCCCCTGCTCTGAGATATCAACATATCTTTTAATGTCTTCACTATACAGTTTAGAATCAAGATGAATGTATACCATGGGCTTCATGAAAATTAGCATGTTGCAGGATGTGTGTTTAATACTATCAGTATTATTTGGTTTTGTAAATTTACCACTTTTTCTTAGTGATTTATTTGGTTATGACAGTGAGACATGCACTAGGAAAAGTCAGTTGTTGGTTTGCCTGTGTTTAGTTCATTTCAACCACTCTGCAGTATGATCATTACAGGTAGCTTTAAGATCCTAAGTTTGAGAACTGAAAAGCCAACATAGATCCTATATCTGATTGGTACCCAGTAAAGATGGAAGATGTATAGTGTGGGAATTGGTGTCTCTTGATGCTCACTCTTCCAACTGACTTACCGCTTCCTTGAGGAAGGATCAAATTACATTGGAAGTAATTCACAGAAGCTTCATTAGAGTAATTCCAGAGGTAAAAGTTTTGTTATGAGAAGTGATTGAGCAGTTTAGGCCTATACTTGCTCAGGTTTAGAAGAATGAGAGATGATTTAATTAAGTTATAGAAGACGTTAAAGGAGATTGGCAAAGTAGACATAGACATAGTTAATCCTTGTGGGCAATCTAGAATGAGAGGTCATAGTTATAGAGTCATAGAGATTTACAGCACGGAAACAGACTCTTCAATCCAACTCATCCATGCCGACCAGATATCCTAATGTAATAATCTAGTCCCATTTGCTAGTACTTGGTCCGAACCCTTTAAACCCTTCTTATTCGCAAACCCATCCAGATGGCTTTTAAATGCTATAATTGTACCAGCCTCCACCACTTCCTCTGACAACTCATGCCATACATGCATCACCCTCTACATGAAACGGTTGCCCCTTAGGTCCCTTCTATATCTTGCCCCTCTCACCCTAAACCTATGCCCTCTAGGTCTGGACTCCCCGACCCCAGGGAAAAGATTTCTATTTATCCTATCCATGCCCCTAATGGTTTGTATGAACCTGTGGGTGGCATGGTGGCTCAGTGGTTAGCACTGCTGCATCACAGCGCCAGGGACCCAGGTTCAATTCCCACCTCAGGCAACTGTCTGTGTGGAGTTTGCACGTTCTCCCCATGTCTGCGTGGGTTTCCTCCGGGTGCTCTGGTTTCCTCCCACAGTCCAAAGATGTACAGGATTGGCCATGCTAAGTTGCCCGTAGTGTTAGGTGCATTAGTCGGGGTAAATGTGGGAGAGTGGGTCTGGATAGGTTGCTCTTCGGAGGGTCGGTGTGGACTTGTTGTGCTGAAGGGCCTGTTTCCACACTAGGGAATGTAAGGTCACCCCTCAGCCTCCAATGCTTCATGGAAAACAGCCCCAGCCTATTCAGCCTCTCCCTGTAGCGCAAACCTTCCAACATCCTTGTAAATCTTTTCTGAATCCTTCAAAGTTTCACAACATCCTTCCAATAGGAAGGAGACCAGAATTGCACACAATATTCCAAAAGTGGCCTAACCAATGTCCTGTACAGCTGCAACATGACCTCCCAACTCCTGTACTCAATACTCTGACCAATAAAGGCAAGCATACCAAACGCCTCCTTCACTATCCTATCTACCTGCGACTCTACTTTCAAGGAGCTATGAACCTGCACCCCAAGATCTCTTTGTTCAGCAACATGCCCCAAGACCTTACCATGAAGTGTATAAATCTTGCTAAGATTTGCTTTTCCAAAATGCAGCATCTCACATTTTTCTAAATTAAATTCCATCTGCCACTCCTCAGCCCATTGGCCCATCTGATCAACACCTTGTTGTACTCTGAGGTAACCTTCTTCACTATCTACTACACCGCCAATTTTGGTGTCATCTGTAAACTACCAACTATACCTCCTATGTTCACATCAACTCATTTATATAAATGACAAAAAGCAGTGGACCCAGCACCGATCCTTATGGCACATCACTGGTCACAGGGTTCCAGTCTGAAAAGCAACCCTCCATCACCACCCTCTGTCTTCTACCTTTGAAACAGTTCTGTATCCACATGGCTAGTTGTCCCTGTATTCCATGAAACCTAACCTTGCTAACCAGTCTCCCATGGAGAACCTTGTCGAACGCCTTACTGAAGTCCCTATAAATCACATCTGGTGCTCTGCCCTCAGCAATCCTCTTTGTTACTTCTTCAAAAAACTCAATCAAGTTTGTGAGACATGATTTCCCACACACAAAGCCATGTTGACCATCCCTAATCAGCTCTAGTCTAAGGAGTGGCAGATTTAATACAGAGATGAGGAGGAATTACTTCTCTCAAAGGATGGCCCATTTGTGGAGAGTGTGTAGGTTGCCAGGACACTGAATAAGTTTCAAGAGAAAACAGGCAGAATTTTAATTAGTAACAGGTTGAAGTATCATGGGGAGCGAGTGGAAAATGGAGTTGAGGCCAAGATGAGATCAACCATGATTGTATTTAATGGAATAGCAATTTCAAGGGGCCAAATTGCCTAGTTCTTATAAAGAAATTGGCTTTCTTGGCAGAGTATGACCCATGTCACTGTGACCATATCCCAGCATGATACTGATACCAGGAGAAGACCTAAAAGCACAAGCTTACAAAACATTAATATCACACTCAATATGAATACCATTTTACCAAAACATCATCCATGATTTCACATCGAAGGAAACTAGAAAATTTAGCTTCATGTTTTCACCAGATCTATCTCTGTGGGTTGCCAAAAGAAAAATCTAATTTAATAAACATTACCAGATGCATTGCATTTAGAATGATCTTAATTGGTTGTACTCGCCTTGCGGAGATGAAGGTAATTGTTTATTATTAAAACCAAACTTCCTCTGAAACATGCTTGTTCATTGATTTAGTCAGTGTTTAGTATGTGACCTCCCACGTAATTCTACACTTTTTGTGATAAGCTTGCAGGCTTCCTGCCTCAACCCCCTCCGCTTCACTGAAAGCAGGAAACTACAGTGACGCTGTGCTTCTACCAAGGACTGTGCTGCTCACCTGTCAGGATCCACATTTCAAGCTGGTCTGCTGGAAGTAACTCTGAATGGCAGAATTTGGTAGGTTCTCCACGATGGAGTCTTTTCTTCTGTTTTATTTTTGTTTAAAGTTAACATTTGCTTTAATATCGGAGCATGATAGCTGTTTCAGCACAATAGCAAACACCCAACACTAAATTTAAAATGTGCATTGCCATACTGATTCAGAGGCTGTCAGTTCTATAGACACAGTAAGATATTCAGGGTATGTGAATGTGCAGGGTGTTAACAAGAGAGTGGCTTCTCTGTTTTGTTTTTGAAAAGCAGTAATATAATATGCATTGTACAATTATTTCTATATGTCAGAGGATACAATCAGATTTTCCTAGCACTTTCCTATACATGCGCCTAATTATCTGGTAGACCATGATTAATATATGGATGTACATGAAATCCTTTGTACTATTGCTCATCAATTAAGATTAAATACCTGCCGTTGTTATATAGATACTGACTTCACAGAGTGAGGGGCTGATGTCAAGTGGTGACATTTAGGAAAGCTACAAAAGAAGTCAATGTGTTGTATTAGAAGTGACTGGTGGAAGATATTGAGGGAGGGTGACTTTTATTCATTTCATAGAGAAATGGTGATGACAGAAAGCAGATGTTCCTATTTTAATAATTCTATGATAGACTCAGTAGTTCACAGTATTATATGAATTATGAAACCATGCAGCGCAGGATAAAGCTATTCAGCCCTCGGTTCAGTGCCAACTCTTTAAAAGAACTATCCAATTAATCCCACTCCCCTTGCCTTTTTGATATCAATTACCTTTTTCCAGTATTTATCCAATTCCCTTTTGAAAGTTGCTATTGAATCTACCTCCATTATACTCTCCAGCAGTACAGTCTAGATCATAACAATTCACTGTGTAAAAAAGAAGTCGAGTCCTCTCCCAGCTAAATATTTTCTAATTAACTTAGGTTGATACCAAAAGGTTTTAAATTATTTGCCAGTGAAAGTATTTTTCCTCCTTCTACTCCATAAAAAGTCCTTCATTATTTAGAACACATCTATCTCCCCTACTTTTTCCACTTCAAGGAGAGCAACCCCACTTTGGACTTAAGACCTTTGTTGAATACAAGTTGAATGGAAAATATTTCTCCTTAGCATCGTCTAGGTGGAATGTACAGAGAAAAACCAAGCCCCAAGATAGTGTGATCACAGTGGAGTCGGTCTGATTATTAATCCTTTCTGGACATAAATCAGACTAACCCTTTTACAGGTCCTTCTCCTTTTCTTCCTCTTGTGTTCTCCTTCTGACGGCTGATCTGGCCATGGGTGCCCCAATCTCTACAGTCCTCTCTCATCTAAACTTCTTTGATACATTCCACCAAACGATGTTCAACATGGTAAAGAGTAAAGTCATCCACAAAAACATCTGGAGATGTAATTACATCCAGTTCTCATCAGACACTGGATTCAAGTGAGAAGCAAATCTGTCAGCAGACTGCAAGCCCACACAGAGCAAGGTCTGTGAAGGAGAGAATATTCCTCCTGTGCTCTGCAATCTTTCTGGTTTTAATAAGGGGTAATAAAGAAGAACTATGGAGATAGGCTAGGAGATATGTAGGAGGAGAAAGTGAGGACTGCAGATGCTGGAGATCAGAGCTGAAAATGTGTTGCTGGAAAAGCGCAGCAGGTCAGGCAGCATCCAAGGAACAGGACAATCGACGATTCGGGCATAAGCCCTATGCCCGAAATGTCGATTCTCCTGTTCCTTGGGTGCTGCCTGACCTGCTGCACTTTTCCAGCAACACATTTTCAGCTCAGTAGGAGATATGTAGCCAAATCTCTGCATGGTTCTGTGGCAGTAGCAATTATTTCATGTCACTTTAGCCAAGGATTAGAGATGCCTGGAGGGGAATGGAGAGTCCCTCAATGTATGATTTTGATCATGGTTAGCTTCTCCAAGGCATCTAAAGTTAAGCTGCCTAACTCTTGATCCCTCTTGTGACCACTGCTTTGACCCCACAACCACAAAAAACAAGCCCTCGTTCATCCTGTGAAATCAGTTTAAGAAGTTGAACCTAGGATTGTCAATGGAATCAACAGCCAGAGGGAGTCTGTACTGCCACTAGGAAGGAAAATTCTAGCCTATTTTGCTGCCTTCAGTCGATCTGGCTATAATTCTTCTCACTTTCATATTCTCTGTCTGTCTGTCTCTCTCTAAGGCTGTATGGATGAGAACTCAGCTGTTTAGGAGACTAGTGCATTCCTTGATTGGGACGATTTACAGAATGCCCTGCAGATGCACCTGAATAATAAGTGCTAAGAATAGATTACTTGAATATATCCCTGATTACAGAAGATTAAGAGGTAATATAATTGAAGTATTTGATGATTAAAGGGGGTTAAATCACCAGCTTCCTTTGGTGGTGTTGGAGGCCAAAATCAGAACAAGAAGGCATAGCTTTAAAAACACAGCTAGACCATTTAGGAACGTTGTCAGGAGTGCTTCTTCATACAAGGGTAGTACAAACCTAGCTGCTCTCCATTTTAAAAAACATTGTTGCAACTGGTGTTAGTTGTAAAGTTCAAAAGTAAGATTAGTAGAATTTTGTGAGGCAAATGTATCATGAAATGTGGAACAATGATAAGTAGATGGAATTAAGATACCAATCAACTATGATTTAATAGACCTACAGAACAGATTTAAGGTGCTGGATTTTGTCCTCAGGTCCGTTGTAAACAGAAAATATTGTTTTGGTTGGAGTACAACTGATAATTGATATTTAGTTAGCTGTTTCTCACAGAAGGACAAATGGTCTGAGGATGTGAACACTGGCTTGGTCAGGAAGATGGTCATCTTTAGCTGTGTATAAACTTTGGAACAGAGGTAGCTTTAATATCATCTGCCTATTTTAGATATGACCAGTAAGCACTTAATATTCAGAGTAGGTGGGAAAAATATGAAAATGATCCATTTCCCTGCACTAACATTTCTCATTTTGATGAGACATTCACAATATGCAGGAATTAGCATCCTATTGTGAAGCAGTATTTTTGCAGCAGGTATGAGTCAGCCAGTAAAAAAGAACATACACGTGATTAGAGCCAAGAGTACAGGCAAAAAATTAAAGAAATGTAAATTCTCTCCAAATTAAATGTGTGGGAATCATCTTGAGAGTTGGAAAAGGTTAAATCACCTCAATTGCAATCTTACACAACGGGGGTATCCAAATTATGAAGTTATTTTAGAAGCTTGAAAAAAAAAAGATTTATTAATGTCATAAATAATCATTTATGAGTTTTATTTGGTTGATTTTATTCACATTTCAAATGTGAGTTCCTCTTCTCTCCCTCTTCTCCCTCCACTTTCTATGGTGATGCATGAACTAAAACCATTCCCGCCTATATTCTGTCTGCCTTTTGTTTTCCACTTCCTGTCCACCCCTTGCTTCAGTCAACATGTGGATAAGTACTAGATTTATGTGATAAAATGCTGCGGAATGTAAGCATGTTGTGAACTAAAATGCACTGCCTGAAAGACTGAAAACGCAGATGTAATAATAATATGTACAGGGCCAAAGGAAAGAAGAGGAGAGTGTAACTAATTAATGGAGGAGGAATTAATAGATCCCTCACTAGTATTATTAACACTATAGAAACAGCAAAATTGGCAGAGTTGTACCAGAGACTTCAAGCAACAGTAAGTCATAGAGATATTCACACAATCATCACTTTCAGCTGGCGTCCCAGATGCCCTACAACTATGTCTGGATGTGCCTTATGTCACTTACAGGACATGCCCACTACAGGTGACAGCAATACGGAATACATTCAGGAGGGAGTGGCTCTGAGATTTCTCAATATTAAATCTGGATCTCATAAATTGTCATGGCATCAAGTTAAACAAAAGCAAGCAAGTCTCCTGCTGATTACCACCTACCATTCTCTCTTGGCCGATGAATCAGTACTCGCCATGTTGACTACCTTGGAAGAAGTATTGAGCTTAACAATGGTACAGAATGTACTCTGTATGGGGAATATCAATGTCCATCACCAGGTGGTTCAGTAGCTGTACTACTGACTGACCAGGCTGACTGCTTCAGGTAAAAACTATCAGATTGGTTTACTCAGCAATGCTGCAGGCCCAATAGGAGAAAAAACCCATTTCACCTCATCCATACGAATCTACAAACAACTGCTGTATCTGTCCTTGACTGTTTATAGGAAGAACTGCCAAACACTACTGTGCAGAAGATGTCCTGTATTTTGTACAAAATCATGGCTCTGAAAGCGCTAATGTTGAAGTTGCATTAGCTCCAGTCAGCCTGATAATGTCTTTAGGTGGAGAAACGGTCAGTCTTGTGTGAGGTCCCAAAAGAGACAGATGTGACATACTTGGCTTTTGGTAGTTGTAATTATGCCTAAAACATTATTGTTAATTGTATCTATTTGTAACATGCCATAAACTGTACCTTCTTATGTAAGATTCTTGTCATGCTGGTGGTAGATGGAAAATTATAAGCCTGGAGCTCAGTGACCAGTGGTGTTCTGCAGGGGTCGGTTCTGGGACCTCTGCTGTTTGTGATTTTTATAAATGACTTGGATGAGGAAGTAAAAGGGTGGGTTATTAAGTTTGCCGGTGACATGAAAGTTAGTGGAGTTGTGGATAGTGTGGAGGGCTGATATAGGTTGCAAGAGACATTGACAGGATGCAGAACTGGGCTAATAAGTGACAGATGGAGTTCAACCTGAAAAAGTGTGAAGTCATTCACTTTGGAAGGTTAAATTTGAATGCACAATACAAGGTTAAAGGGAAGAGGCTTAGCAGTGTTGAGGAACAGAGGGATCTTGGGGTCCATGTCCATAGATTCCTCAAAGTTGCCACCCAGGTTGATAGGGTTGTTAAGAAGGCGTGTGGTGTGTTGGCTTTCATTAGCAGGGGGATTGAGTTTAAGAGCCAAGAGATTATGCTGCAGCTCTACAAAGTACTGGTTAGACCACATTTAGAATATTGTGTTCAGTTCTGATCGCCTCATTATAGGAAAGATGTGGAAGCTTTGGAGAGGACGCGGAGAAGATTTGCCAGGATGCTGCCTGGACAGGAGGGCATGTCTTATGATGAAAGGTTGAGAGAGCTAAGGCTTTTCTCATTGGAGTGAAGAAAGATGAGAGATAACTTGATAGAGGTACACAAGATGTTGAGAGGCATAGATGGAGTGGATAACCAGAGACATTTTCCCATGAAATATCTATCACGGGGTCAGTTGGGGGGAGGTGCATAATTTTAAAGTAATTGGAAGAAAGCTTAGGGGAGATGTCACAGAGTAGGTTCTTTACTTAGAGTGTGTGGGTGTGTGGATTGCACTGCCAGCAGTGGTAGTAGAGCCAGATACATTAGGGACATTTAAGCAACTCTTGGATAGGCGCATGGAAGATAGTACAATGAAGTGTAGGTAGGTTAATCTGATCTTAGAGTAGGATAAGAGGCCGGCACAATATCGAGGGCTGAAAGGCCTATACTGTGCTGTATGGTCTATGGCTGTAGTTCTCAGAGGCTAGTTGTCTCAGTCCCAGGACTTTGAAGCAGACATTCCTCAGAGTACTATCCCAGACCCAACCATCTTTAGCTGCTTTACTAATGTGTTTCCCTCTATCATAAGGTCAGCAGTGGGGATGCTTGCTGATCATTGCACAAAGTTCAGCAGTATTCATAGTGATATAGTATCACACAGTATTTGGTTCAATATTAGAAACAAGTTAAACAGGTTTCACTTGTTAACAAATAATAACTAGTTTATTACTAACAAAATTTAAAACAAGGATGCAAAGATTACTGACAAAAGTGTTTAGAAAATACAAGTATGTGCAACTGTCCATCATAAAGACACAAGTGCACACAACTCTGGTTCAATGGACAGTGCAGGAAGACATGCCCTGTGCAGCACTAGGCATACCTGAAGATGAGGTGTTGACCTGGTAAAGCCACCAAACAGGACTACTTCATGCCAAACAGCATAAGCAACAAGTGATAGACAGAGCTAAGCCATCCCACAACCAACGAATTAGATCTAAGCTCTGCAGTCCTGTCACATCCACTCGTGAATGGAGGTAAATGATTAAACAACCAGTCATCCTCAATACTGGAAAAGCCCAACACATCAATGCAAAAGATAAGGCTGAAGCTTTTGCAGCAATATTCAGCCAAAAGTGTCGAGTGGATGATCCATCTTGGCATCCTCCTGTGGTCCCCAACATTACAGATACCTGTCTCCAGCCAATTTGATTCACTCCACGTGATATCAAGAAACGGTTAGAGGCACTGGATACTTCAAAGGTAACGGACCCTGACAACATTCTGGCAATAGTACTGAAGACTTCTGTTCTAGAACCTGCTGCTCCCCTGGCCAAGTGTTCCACTACAGTTATAACGCTGGCATCTACGTGACAATGTGGAAAATTGCCCAAGTGTGTCCTGTAGATTAAAAGCAGGACAAATCTAACCTAGCCAATTACTGCACTGCTAGTCTACTGTCAATCATCAGTAAAGTAATGAGAGATGTCATCAACAGTGCTATCAAGCAGCATCTGCTCAACAATAACTTGATCAGTGATGTCCAATTTGTGTCCCACCGTGGCCACTCAGCTCCTTACCTCATTACAGCCTTGGTCCAAATATGGACAAAAGAGCTGAATTCCAGAGGTGAGGTGAGAGTGACAGCCCTTGACATCAAGGCTGCATTTTACCAAGTGCAGCATCAAGCACCCCTAGCAAAACTGGAATCAAGGAGTATCGGGGACAAACTCTCCAGTGGTTAGAGTCATATTTGACACATAGGACTATGATCATGGTTGTTGGAGGTCAGTCATCTCAGCTCCAGGGCATTTCTGCAGGAGTTCCTCAGGGTAGTGTCCTAGGCCCAATTATCTTCAGCTGCTTCATCAATGACCTTCCCTCCATCATAAGGTCAGAAGTGGGGATGTTCGCCAATGATTGCACAATGTTCACCACCATTCATGATTCCTCAGACACTGAAGCAGTCCATGTCCAAATGCAACAGGATCTGGTCAATATCCAGGGTTGGGCTGAAAAGTGCAAAGTAGCATTCGCCAGGCTATGACCATCACTAGTAAGAGACAATCTAACCACTGTCCCTTGTTACCATCACTGAATCCCCCACTATCAACTATTCTAATAGTTATCATTGATCAGAATCTCAACTGGACTCATCACATTAGTGGCTACATTAGCAGGTCGGAGGCTTGCAGTACTGCGGTGAATAACTCACCTTCTAACTCCTGAAAGCCTGTCTGCCTTCTACAAGGCACAAGTTGGGAGTGTGATGGAAAACTTGCCACTTGTCTGGATGAGTGCAGCCCCAACAACACTCGAGAAGCTCAACAACATCCAGGACAAAGCAGTCCGCCTGATTGGCACCATATCCACAAGCATCCACTTCCTCCGCCTTCGACGCTCAGTGGCAGCAGTGTGTACTACCTACAAGATGCACTGCAGAAATTCACCAAAGATCCTCAGACAGCACCTCCAAACCTACGACCACTTCCATCTAGAAGGACAAGGACAACAGATATATGAGAACACCACCACCTTCAAGTTCTCCTCCAAGCCACTTAATATCCTGACTTTGAAATATATCACTTTTCCTTCACTGTCACTGAGTCCAAATCCTGGAATTCCCTCCTTAATAGCATTTTGGGTCAACCTACAGAAGGTGGACTGCAGCTGTTCAAGAAGGCAGCTTACCACCACCATCTCAAGGGTAACTAGGGGCTGGTAATAAATGTTGACCTGCCAGCGACGTCCACATCCCACAAAATGAATAAAGAAAAAAACAGAGAAAAAACAAAATTTCAAAAATTCTACCAAGTCTTATTTGAAAAGTACTTTGTCAAATGACAGTTAAACTGGGGAAAGTTTATTCACGGATTGTCCTAAAAGGTGCTCGATAACCAAAGTTACTTTGCATGCACACAGACTGTTGGTACTGGGACATCTTCCCTGGAAAAGTTGTGGTTTACTGAATCTTCTGACCTGAGGTGAGCAATATAATGATGAAATCTTCTGTACAAACTCTGCAAGAATGGTGAAGATGATTTCAAGCGAGTTTTCAGCTCATCACTTTGATGGGGAACGTTGCAGAGAAAAAGAAAAAGGAGCAAAGGGCTATTGCTCCTCCAACAAGTCATTTCAGATTCTCTCTGTCTCTCTCTGGGTTTAACATTAAGTAGCCTAATTCCACCTATAAACCGCGTGAAGTGACCACTCTCTGAAACTAGACGAGATGTCTTTAATCAGAACCCCTCTACCTTGTAGACACATTGTTGCTGTTGTATTAACTGCCTTTTCTTTCGTAAAGTGGCAATTTTCAAAAGTTCAATATGTATTATATATATTATCCAGTTAATGTTATTATAAACTAATATTTGAAGTACGCAACTTCATAATAGAAGGAATGGTTTCTCTCGAACAACACTGTCAGATTATTTAACCATCTTAAACACCTCAATTAGATTATAGTCCAGAGATTACAGACAACAAATCCACTCTAGTACATAAGGATCATTTGAAAAGAGCAAAAAAGAATTTGTGAAATTGTGATTTTTCTCCACTGTTGCACAGATCACTTTTCTGCAGATCCTTAATTCCTGGAGACTCCTGGCCAATCCCTGGAGCTTCTTGGAAACTAAAGATGGATTTAAAGTACAGCTTTACCAACACAAGAGTCCTCCAAGAGGTTGGTTAAGTTATGTTGCTCACAGACTGGGACAGCACAGAAGGAAGACATTCAACCCATTCTGACTGTGCCACCTCCCCTTGAGAATAGCTTGCCCCACCCTGTGAGAACAGCTAGCTTTTGCCCCGTGCCACTGAAAATATTTTCTTCTCATATATTTATTCAGTTCTCTTTTATGGTGTAAAAGCGTTCAGAAAGGCAATAGGGAATCAATTGAAATATGGTATGTGTGCTTTCATAAACAAAATACATGTTTGGTGGAGCAGGGTTGCAAGGAAACAAAAACAATATGTGCTATCACTGTGTGCCATGACCGTGCTCTCTAACAATCTCCCTGTAACTGTGCCAGTCGTAGGTCCATGTTACATTTGTTGGTGAATGTTACTGTGGATCCTGTAATCTGGATTAAATCTGACTGGGTGTTTTGGTAATTGTCATAGAAGTGATACAATGTTTAGCAATCTTGCTGTCTCCTGCAACCTCTTGGCAAAATGAAACCAGAATAAAGTGTTTCACAAATGGAATAAATGTTTTCTTACATCAGCATTACTTGTGAATATTTGTTAAGAGCACAGTAAGATCAAGAATTATAGAATCCATAGTGCTACTTTGCTGCCAGCACTGCTCCACCATAAAGGTTCATGGGTACGCTAATCTTTGCTTAGGTGGTACAGCGATCCTGTTTTAACATGTTCTGGGTTAGAAAATGTCAGAATCAGAAAGGTAGGACTGAGTCTAAGGAGGCAGTTGAACACATGACTGAGCATTTTAAAATTGAGACATTCTCAGACTAGGACCCAGTGAAGACCTGTGAGCTGAGGATCTATGAGTATTTCATGCTGGAAGAAAAGGAGTGCACCAGCGTAACGGCAGTTCTATTTTGCAGGTTATGGTGTCTCATAACCAGCAAACCTTTTGCACTATTCCTGTTGAGGCTTCAAAACGAATTACAATGAGTTGCAGCTTTGAAGAGCATGTTTCTATAGGCTCCATTGCCTACGTGCTGTCCCTGAGCTGAAGGCTGGGGGCTATGTAAGAAACAGCTGAAGCAATGTTGGTTAACACAATTTGCAAGAGCACATACATTTAACCGTTACTAATGTGAAATCAGGAACAGGAACCTGTTCTGTGTTATGCTTATATGTGGTCAGTACCACATAGATACGTAAGCTTTACTGTATGAATTAAACCTAATTCTGGTCTATATTTTTGAAGTTAAGTCTGGTTTCAGGGAGGAAGGAGCTATACATTTCCTTTTATACCCCAAGTACTTTGTCCAGGTTTAATTCAGGTGAAATTAAATGGCTAAAAATGTGAAAAATAACCATCAATCCCCCTGAGCCATATAAAATAAAGAAGATTAATCTGCAAACAGTGCCATGGGAGAAAAGTAATCATTGAGATAAAAAGAAAATGATGTATTTCTTTCAACTTGTTTCTTTATTTCAAATAATCAAAACCATATGAGATCAGAGAATGGTATTTGACTGACAACCAGTCAGATAAAGGCTATTTTCCGATTAGGACAGGAAGGCAGGGAATTACCAGGTGACCGAAGGCAGGATTTGAGGCCAGCTGGTTAGAAACAGATGCTTATGTGATAAAATCTCAAGGGTAATGGTTATCCAAAACTGAAGTCCTATTTTTACTGAGTTTCTGACAGACTCGATATGGATCCTCTGCTTTTAACGCATATACATGATTTAAACTTAAATCTAGAAGTCATAATTAAACAACTTGAAAATGGTGCAAAGTTGGCCATGTGTTTGATAGTGAGAAAGAAAGCTGTACGTTGCAGGCGATTATCAATGGACTGGTATGGTGGGTAGAAAGTTGGCAAATTAAATTCAATTGAAAGAAATGTGAAGTAAGTATTGATGGGGGAGGTGGGGTCTTCTGTTATGTATTAAAGCAAATACTGGCTGGCCAGCTGAAATCACTGCACCAAGGCCGGTATCCCATCAGTAAATCACCCTTCATTTGCATGTGAACAGTACACAGGCTCTGACCAGTCAGCTCAAAGCCAGTCCCTTGACTGAGGAAACCTTCTGAATTGCTTGTCTATATCCATCAGCCAGGGCTCCCTGATAGACCCAGCTTAACAACCCCAGTCAAGGATCTCATGGTCAATGAGATCTACTTGGCCCAGGTTCCAATCACTACACCAGCATTTATTGTTCATCCCTAGTTGCTCTTCAGAAGGTGCTAGTGATGCAACTGATTGGCTTGTTAGGCCATTTCAGAGAGACTTTGAGAGTTAGCCACATTGCTGTGGACCTAGAATCACACATGTAGGCCAAACCAGGTGGGGATGGCAGATTTCCTTCCATGAAGGAATTAGTGAGCCATTAGTAAACATGAGTAAAGACACGCTCATGACTACTGTTCCCGCTAATTATTGTTATTTCTGTGTGGGCCTCCAAGGTCAGTTTGTGGCAGTAATTTCCTGAACTGGAAGTCATAGCTGCAAACGGCATCAGCATGCGAGTCACTATGTGCAGACCCTTGGAGCAGCTGCATGTGCACAAGCCACACAGCTTCTAGGGAATGTTGCTTAGAATGTCATTACCATATGGCACGTGACCTAATGGTATAATGCTCTCGGTCTCCATCTTACCAAGTTCTATCCTCCTACAGCATGATATGCTCAGGGAGGTGTGCTACAGTGTATCTGAATTGCTTAGATTGAGCCCTGACACACAATTACCCATCATTGTAGTGTACATATGTAGATACAGGAACTGTAATAAAATTTTGTTGAATTTTTCAATACTATATAATCCATTCTCATATTTATCTATGGGAGCTAACATGGGTAGTTTAGCAGGATGGTTGCAAATCATCAGTTGCCACGCCTTATTATTGTGTCAATGGAGAGAACAGACAAGGCCAGAGAGTATACAACAAATGGGAAGATAATGATGAGTGTAAAAAAAACAGATGAATCTTGGAGTATGTATCTAAAAAGGCCTAAAGGTAGTAGGCTAGGTTGGTAAGATAATTAAGAAGACATATGGAATACTTTCGTTTGTTAGCCAAGGCATAACCTATAAGAAATTATGAAAGAAATGTATGAAACACCAGTTACAGCTAAAATATTGTGTAAAGCCCAGGCCACCATAATTACAGGAGAGGATATGATCACATTAGAGCAGATATGAAGGAGATTTACAAGGATCTTATAGGACAGAAAAAAGTTAGCAATGTGCAAAGAGTGGATAGTTTTCTTTGCAACAGAGAGGAGGTATAACTGATGTGTAGAATATTATGACGGGTGTAACCAAGGTCAAAAAGGGCAATTATTTAGGGGCAATAAATTTAAAGTAATTGGTTGACAGATTAAAGGAAAATGTAGAAGTGCCTGTGTTGGACTGGGGTGGACAAAGTTAAAAATCACACAACAGCAGTTTATAGTCCAACAGCTTTATTTGGAAGTACAAGCTTTTGTAGCACTGCTCCTTCGTCAGGTAACTAGTGCTACCTGATGAAGGAGCAGCAATCTGAAAGCTGTACTTCTAAGTTTTCCTCATTCCTGAAGAAGGGCTTATGCCCGAAACGTCGATTCTCCTGTCCCTTGGATGCTGCCTGACCTGCTGCGCTTTTCCAGCAACACATTTTCAGCTTCTAAGTAAACCTGTTGAACTAAAACCTGCTGTTGTGTGATTTTTAAGAGGAATGGGAAGTTGAGGAGAACCATTTTTACTCTGAGAGGAAGGAGGACCTGGAAGTCAATGCCTGAAACAATAGTATGGTGTGGAGGTGGCAGTGTTGGACTGGGGTGGACAAGGTCAGAAGTCAGATGACACCAGGTTCTAATCCAACAGGTTTATTTGAAATCACAAGCTTTCATAGTGTTGCCCCTGCTGTCATCTGACTTCTGACCTAGGCACTGTAAACTGTAGGACTAAATACCAAGAGCCACAAAGTCAGATTAAATCGGCAATACTTGTTCAGGTAGCACAGTCACAATGAATTGAATGACCTTCTCCTGTATCCTAATTATTTATGCTTCAATAAATATGTCCAAGGCAAGTTGGCAGTTTGTATTGAAACATTGCATAGGGTGGTGCATAGGGTGACCACATTCTAACACAATGTGCACACAGATGCTCTCCCCAGTGGGAGTCACTGGGAAGCAATCTAAAGCAGAAGGCCCAGATGATTTACCCCTTCCTTTTTATTCAGAAACATCAAGGACTTAAAGAAGCCATTTAATCCTTCCTTGTAGGATCTATCTCTGCCATTAGAACATTCAAATACATTTTAGCACTAAAAGTCATCTTTACTGTAATAAAATGTCTGGCACAACAGCCTTATATATTTTTCTTTTTCAGAAAACATTGCAGTTCTCTCTTAAATTCCTAATTTGAAGCTGCCTCCATTTCAGACAGTGCAGTCGAGATCCTAACCACTTGCTGTATGAAGATGCTTTCCTTCATGTTACCATTGTTTCTTTTACCAACTCCCTTAAATCTGCACCCACTCATTCTTAGTCCAGAAAGAACAGACATATTCCATCTACTTTGTCCAGACCCCTCTTGATTCAAATTCTTAAGTAAAAAGCCCATTGTGGAGAACTCTTTAAATCTCAAATAAACTAATGCCCTTTGGATTCGTTTAAGGGAATATAAAATATGTTTATACAGAGATTTATGCGGCTGCTAAATTACAGCTAGCTACTTCTTGGCAGCAGATTTCTGTAAGCAGATTGATTGAGATGCTGCCAGTGATATTGGCTTTCATACAACAGCACCTGCAGACTTGGAACATTGAGTGTGGAAAATGCTTCACACATTCAGCCTGGAATTAGAACAAAACCTGTCTCTACAGGAAGCATCATAAATTCCCCAACCTGTTACTAAGAAAGAAAAAAAACACAAAGCAGTTAAAATCAAATAGGTACTATTTTAATGTAAAAGTGTGTTGGTTTCATTCTGAATACTTCAAGCATGATAGGTTTGCTGATTTTTAAAATGTGCATTATTATTTTTAAATATTTCCATGTCATCCTTGTTTCTGTAATCTCCTCCATTTCTGCAAACTTCCGCAATATCTGTGGCTCCTCCAATTCTACCCTCTTGGGCATTTACTTATAAACATTCAACCATGACTGGTAATGCCTTCAGCTGTCTAGGCCCTTAACCTTGGAATTCTCTCCATAAACTCTTCCCATCACTACCTCTCTCTGTTGAAACATTAATTTCACAACATTAAAGTTGTTATACAAATGCAAGATATTGTTGGTATTCTCCCACTGTCAAAAATTTGGATTGGATCACTCAGGTTACTGTTATTACTCTGTCATACATATTGGTAAAGCTCCAGATTCAGAAGGACTCTTTACTTCACAACCGTTACATTCCACCACTCAGTTAAAGTTGTTTCACCTCAGACTCCCTTTAGGACTGACATTAGTTGAAGAAGCCAGTTCATCGCCACCTTCTCCAGGGCAATTCACAGGATCACAGAAGTGTTACATTGCAGTGGGGCACCATTAGACTCATCATTGTTGTGGTTCTGTTCGCCGAGCTGGAAGATTTTGCAAACGTTTCGTCCACTGGCTGGGCGACATCATTAGTGCTTGGGAGCCTCCTGCGAAGCGCTTCTTTGATGTTTCCTCCGGTGTTTATAGTGGTCTGTCCCTGCCGCTTCCGGTTGAAGACAGGAAGGCAGCTAACAATCCGCATACATGAACATCAACTAGCCACGAAACGACACGACCAGCTATCCTAAGTAGCCACA
>NC_057748.1:18639048-18650785 GCF_004010195.1 Chiloscyllium plagiosum | reverse complement strand
TATCTGGCCCAGAGTTTGGGTTGAATTTGTGGTAAGACTGTTTGTTCTAACCTTTGCATTACTGCTTCTGCTATGAGTCCTGAGATCGGTGAGCCCACGGGTGTTCCGTTGATTTGTTCGTATATCTGGTTGTTGAATGTGAAGTGTGTTGTGAGGCACAAGTCCAGTAGTTTAAGTATGCCGTCATTGTTGATAGGTTCAGCGTCCTGTTTTCTGTTCTGTATGTCCAGTAGGTTGGCTATTGTTTCTCTGGCTAGGGTTTTGTCAATAGAAATGAACAGTGCCGTCACGTCGAATGATATCATGGTTTCTTCTTTGTCTATGTGTATATTTCTGATGATGTCCAAGAATTCCTGTGTTGATTGTATAGAGTGTTTGGATCCGCTGACCAGGTGTTTCAGTTTCTGTTGTAGTTCTTTGGCCAGTTTGTATGATGGTGTCCCTGGTAGTGATACTATGGGTCTGAGTGGGATGTCTGGTTTGTGTACTTTAGGTAATCCATAGAATCTGGGGGTGTTGTTGCTTTCCGGTTTCATTCTTTGTAGGTCAGCTTTGGTTATCTGTCCGTTTCTTTGTAGATTCCTTAGTATGTTATTTATCCTATTGGTGAGTTGTGGTGTGGGGTCAAATTCCTTCATTTGGTAGGTGTTGATATCTGCAAGTAGTTGTTGTGCTTTTTGGATGTAATCTGATTTATCTAGGATGAACATCATTCTGCCTTTATCTGCTGGTAGTATGATTATGTTCTTATCGTTTCTTAGTGATTTCAGTGCTTCCCTCTCCTTGGTGTTGAGGTTATGTGTTTGTCTTTTCCTTATTATCATAGGTACGACAGTTTGTCTCACTGTTTGTTGTGTCTCTTCTGTCAGTCCATTGTTCCTGAGTGTGCATTCTAGTGCTGCTAGACGTGATGGTACAGAGAACACCGAACGGAGAATTCACTACAAGGGTATACAGGAAAGCCGCACACACAGACCAAGTACTAAACTATGAAAGTAACCACCCCAACACACACAAACGAAGCTGCATCAGCTGTGGTTCTGTTCGCCGAGCTGGGAGTTTTTGTTGCAAATGTTTCGTCCCCTGGCTAGGCGACATCATCAGTGCTTGGGAGCCTCCTGCGAAGCGCTTCTTTGTTGTTTCCTCCGGTGTTTATAGTGGTCTGTCCCTGCCGCTTCCGGTTGTCAGTTTCAGCTGTTCGCTGTAGTGGTTGGTATATTGGGTCCATTGTACAAAATACCATGCAAGGACTGCGCTAAACACTATATAGGACAAACAGGAAGACAGCTAACGATCCGTATACATGAACATCAACTAGCCACGAAGCGACACGACCAGCTATCCTTAGTAGCCACACACGCAGACAACAAGCAACATGAATTCGACTGGTACAACACTACTATCATAGGGCAAGCCAGACAGAGAACAGCCAGGGAATTCCTAGAGGCATGGCATTCATCCACAAACTCCATCAACAAACACATCGACCTGGACCCAATATACCAACCACTACAGTGGACAGCTGAAACTGACAACCGGAAGTGGCAGGGACAGACCACTATAAACACCGGAGGAAACATCAAAGAAGCGCTTCGCAGGAGGCTCCCAAGCACTGATGATGTCGCCTAGCCAGGGGACGAAACATTTGCAACAAAAACTTCCAGCTCGGCGAACAGAACCACAACAACGAGCACCCGAGCTACAAATCTTCGCACAAACTTTGAAGAATCATCATGTGTACTAGCTCTTCAAATGAGCGACATTACCTATTGTCAATCTCTGTTTCTGTCATACCGTTGCATATTACTTCTATCCAAATAAACATTCAATGCAGCCTTTTCAATGCCTCAGTTGAATCTGCCTCCACCACATTTCCAGGCAGTGCATTCCAGACCCTAACTACTTGTTGTGTGAAAAAGATTTTTCTCAATTTGCATTTGCTTCTTTTGCAAATCATTTTAAATCTGTGCCTCTTTTTGTTGATCCTATTATGAGCAGGAACAGTTTCTCCCTATATAATCTGTCCTGTCCCCTCAAGACTTTGAAAACCTTTATCAGATGTCCTTTTAGCTTTCTCTCCAAGGAGAATAGTCCCAACTTCTCCAGTCTATCCTTATAACTGAAATCTTTCATCTCTGGAACCATTCTTGTAAACACAGAAAAAATAGAAGTTATTTACATCCTTGCTATAATGTGGTGACCAAACTGTGCACAATACTGTAGCCGAGATCTTTTTATATTTATTCTTGGGATCAGGGTTGCTGACTGGCCAACAATAATTGCCCATCTCTGTTTGTCTTTGAGAAAGTAGCGGTGAGCTGCCTTCTTGAACCACTGTAGCCCATGTACTGTAGGTAGACACACAATGTCCTTAGGGAGGGAACTTCAGGATTTTGACTGAGTAACGATTAAGGGAAGGGGATCTGACTCTAAGATGGGATGGTGAGTGACTTGGAGTGAAATTTGCAGATGGTAGTGTTCATATGTATCTTCTGCCGTTGATTTTCTAGATGGAAGCGGTCGTGGATTTAGAAAGTGCTGTCTAAGGATCTTTGGTGAATGTCTGCAGTGCGTCTTATAGATCAAACACACTGCTGATACTGAGCATCAGTGGTGGAGGGAGTGGATGTGATGCAAACAAATGGGCTACTTTATTCTGCATGGTGTCAATCTTTCGGAGTGTTATTGGAGCTGCGCTCATCTAGGAAGCGGGAAGTATTCCATCACACTCGTGACTTGTGTCTTATATAGTGGACAGGCTTTAGGGAATCAAGAGATGAGTTACTTTCTATCCCCACAGTATTCCTCTGACCCACTCTTGTAGCCACTGTATTTATGTGGCATGTCCAGTTGAGTTTCTGATCAATGGGAACCCCCAGGATGTTGAACGTGGGGGATTCTGTGTTGGTAACACTACTGGTGTCAAGGGATGGTGATTAGATTAATTCTTAAGAGGGGTGATCAATGACTGATATTTATTTGATGCAGATGTTACTTGCTACTTCTTGGCTCAATCCTAAATATTGTTCAGATCTTAATGCATTTGAACATGGATTGCTTTAGTATCTGAGGTGTTATGAACAGTGATGGATATTGTACAATCATCAGCGAACATCCCCACTTCTGACCTTATGATGGAGGTGAAATAGCTCCATTCAACTAGACTCACCATATAAACGCAATGGCTATAACAGTACGTCAGAGGCTACGAATGCTGTGGTTCGTAACTCAACTCCTGACTCCCAAAGTCTATCCATCATCTATGAGGCACAAGTCAGGAGTGTGATGGAATACTCCCCACCTGCCTGGATGAGTGCAGCCCCAACAACACTGAAGTAGCTTGACACCATCCAGTACAAAGCAGTCTGCTTGGATGGCACTGCATCCACAAGCATCCATTCTCTCCACCACCGATGGTCCGTAGTAGCAGTGTGTACTATCTACAAGATGCACTGCAGACACTCGTTGAAGATCCTCAGACAGCACCTTCCAAACCCACAACCATTTCCATCTAGAAGGACAAGGGCAACAGATGTATGGGAACACCATCACCTTCACGTTCCCCTCCAAGCCACTCACCATCCTGACACGGCAGTATATCGCCATTCTTTCACTGTCACTGGGTCCAAATCCTGGAATTCCATCCGTCGTGGCATTGTGGAACAACAGGTGGACTGCAAAAGTTCAAGAAGGCATCTCACCACCACCATCTCAAGGGCAATAAATGTTGATGAGCCAGCAATGCCTACATCCCACAAAATGAATAGAAAAAAAAAGACCAATATCCCGTCACCAAGTCACCCTTTATTCACATATGAAAAGTCCTTGACACTAATCCAGCTTCCTCAGAACTGGCTCTCAGAATGTACAGAACTTCTGATAATCCTGTTAATATCTTTCAGCTTGGGGGTTCCCTGAATGGACTAGATTAACAGCCCCTATCAGAGAACTCATATTAGAACATATAGAACATAGAACAGTACAGTATAGGCCCTTCAGCCCTCAATGTTGTGTCGACCTTTTATCCAACTCTGAAATCGGACAAATCTACATACTCTTCATTGTACTGTCTTCCATGTGCCTATCCAAAAGTCACTTAAATGTCCCTAATGCATCTGACTGTTTTGATATGGTGTAAATCCCCTCTGCTAATTTAAACCCGACACACGGAGAAGCTCACCTCTCGCCGTAATCTGTTAAATTTTGAGAGGTAAAGAACTATCCCAGAGGTCACTATTTAAAGTAAAAATTAACAATTTTTTTCTTTAAGTCCAACAGAGAATATTAAAACTAATAACTATTTATAACTCCTTTTTCTTACCTCTCAACATCTTTTACCTCCCACTCTACAATACTGGTCTGATAAAAACCCTGATTAAGGTTTACAAAAAAAAAATCACGTTTCAAAACCAGTCAGCTTTGTCGATTTTTCTTTGTAGCTTTTCCTGTATATTTTTCTCTCAGTCAACCTCAATGTTCTCCTGCACAAACCTTTTATAGACAGGTACCTTTCGGAGAGCTCTTTAGCTAGCAGTCTATATGTGTGGATCACCTTGGCACTTCTACCCCTAACTGTTCTGGTTTTAAACCCCAAAACCTCGGATCATTTCAGTGGTTTGATGTCATCCCAAATAGTAAAATTCAAATTTGATTGGATTTTGGTATCGGGGCATAATTTAAATGGATTGGCCTATTTGAATTTGTTTTTATTCCATAGCAACACGACTCAGCTATTTATTTCAACCAAGTGTTACCTTTTTACTTTGTTCAGGACTCTCTGTGCTTTCAGTCAGTCCTTGCTAGCTTTTCAACTTGCTTTAAGGTACAGTACACCTACACCTGCATTACACTACCTCTGATGGCAGTGCATTCCATGCACCCACCACTCTCTGTTTAAAGAACTTACTACTGAAAATTCCCCTGAACCTTCCTTTAATCACCTTAAAATTATTGCCCCCTTGTGATAGCTATTTCCACCCTGGGAAAATGTCTCTGGCTCTCCACTTTATCTATACCTCTCAACATCTTGTACACCTCTATCAAGTTACCTCTCATCCTTCTTCACTCCAGTAAGAAAAGCCTTAGCTCCCTCAACCTTTCCTTATAAGACATGCCCTCCAGTCCAGACAGCATCCTGGTAAATCTCCCCTGAGATCCATCTGGCTGATCTTATTACAGTCACTACATTCCTCTCCCTCTGAGTCCAAGGACACAGGCCGGATCTTTTTTTTTGTAACCCCTCCTGGGGCATTTTAGCATCGGTCAGGTAACTCCAGCCCTTCCTCTGATATGGGTGGCTTATAATGCAACAGAGGCTGGCATCCCGTCATCAAGTCACCCTTTATTTGCACATGGAAAGTCCTTGAAACTGATCCAGCTTCATCAGAGCCAGCGCTATGACAATCCTGTTTATATCTGTCAGCCAGGGTTCCCTGAATGGATCAGATTAATAGCCCCAATCAGGGAACTCATTCTATGAAATCCATCTGGTTGACCTTGTTACAGTCACTAAAGGAGGGATGATCATTGAGGAAACAGCTGAAGTTGGTTGAGCCTACGAGACGACCCTGAGGAACCCCTGCAGAGATGTTCTGGAGCTGAGGTGACTGACCTTCAAAAACCACAGCCATCTTCCTTTGTGCCCAGTATCTCTCTAACCAGTGAAGAGTTTGTTCCCTGATTCCCATTGATTCCAGTTTTGCTAGGGTTCAGTTTTGTCCATGTTTGAACCAAGGTCGAGTGCTGAGTGACCCTGGCAGAACCCAAACTGAGCATCACTAAGCAAGTTATTGCTGAGCAGGTACTGCTTGATAACACTGTTGATGCCACCTTCCATCATTTTTCTGATGATTAAGAGTAGAATTGATAGGGCTAGGTTGGATTTGTACTACTTTTTGTGTATAGGACAGACATGGGCAATTTTCCACATTATCAAGTAGGTGCCAGTAACACTGTCCTTTTGGAACTCCACATATCTTCCTCCCTGTTCACAAATCTTCTAAGTTTCCTATCCTCTACAAACTTTGATTGTTCCCTTAACACCTAGATGTAGAGCATTAATACATATCAGAAAAAGAAAGGATCTATTACTGATCCCTAGGAACTTCACTACAAAACATACTCCAGCCCAGAAATTAAGCATTGACCACCATGTTTCCTATCATCCAGCCAATTTTGCATCCTCATTGCTACAGTCATTTTTATTTCATAACCTACACCTTTCTTCATAGATCTGTTGTGTGGCACTGTATTAACTGTCTTTTGGATGTCCAGGTATACCACATTAACAGCATTAATCACATCAAGCCTTTCTGTTACCTCTTCAAAAAACTCCAGGAAGTTAAACAACATTTCCCTTTTAGCTGTCTATGCTGACTGTTCCCAATCAATCCACCTTTTCCATGTGATTACTAATTCTGTCCCGAATCAAAGCATTAGCCTGGGCCTGGGTCTAGAATGCCAAAGAAAAGTATAAGTAAAGTCAGGTCAATACTATAAAAGGATACAACTCAGAACAGTGGCCACCAAGTCGGATGCATGATTTCTTTAGCAAATATAGCATACAGCCTACTACAAAAAGGATATTATAACTATGCCACCATCTGCCCTGGTTAGGCAGATGCCCTATAGTTTTTATTTTATGCGGGCTTCACTGGCTAGGTCAGCATTTATTGACCAGTCTTAATTACAGGCAATCAGTTTAACTTCAGTGGTAGAGATCTCAGATATATGTAAGCATAATAAAGGTTGTAAAAATAGAGGATTTTAATTTTCCGAACATTGGCTGAGGCTATTATAGTGTTAAAGGTTTGGATGATGAAGCATTTGTCAACTGTCTTAAGAAAATGTCCTTTACCAATATGTCGATGCTCCGACTAGAGAAGGAATAAAATTAGACCTTTGGGAAATAAGACAGAGCAGCACGGTGGGCTGCACGGTGGCACAGTGGTTAGCACTGCTGCCTCACAGCGCCAGAGACCCGGGTTCAATACCCGCCTCAGGTGACTGACTGTGTGGAGTTTGCACGTTCTTCCCGTGTCTGCGTGGGTTTCCTCCGGGTGCTCCGGTTTCCTCCCACAATCCAAAGATGTGCAGGTCAGGTGAATTGGCCATGCTAAATTGCCCATAGTATTAGGTAAGGGGTAAATGTAGGGGTATGGGTGGGTTGCGCTTCGGCGGGTCGGTGTGGACTTGTTGGGCCGAAGGGCCTGTTTCCACACTGTAAGTAATCTAATCTAATCTAGATGACTGAAGTAAAAGTTGGGGAACACTTTAGGACTGGTGATCATAATACTGTTAATGGTTATGGAAAAGGATAAGCCTTCTATAAAAGTTAAAGGTTTTAAATTGAGTAAGGCAAATTTTAATGATATGGGACAAGAACTTTCAAAAGTTGATTGGAGTAGACTGTTCACAGGTAAAAGGACATCTGACAAGTGGGAGGCATTCAGGAATGTGATAATGAGAGTTCAGAGGCATTTTATTCCTGTTAGTGTAAAGGGTAAGGCTGGTAAGATAAGGAACATTTGATGAATAAAGATATTGAGGTTCTAGTTAAGAATACATGGGAATCTTATTTTAGAAAGAGACAACTTTGTTCAATTGGATCTCCTAATCAATATAAAGAGTGTAGGGGCATTCTTAAGAGAGAAATCAGGAAAGCAAAGAAGGGATATGAGATAGCATAGGTAGATAAGGTTAAGGATTATCCAAAGAGATTCTACAAATACATTAACAACAAAAGGATAACTAGAGAGAAAGTAAAGCCTCTTAAAGATCAAGGAGGTCATCTTTGTGTTGAACCCCAGGAGATGGGAGAGATACTAAATGAAAGTTTCACGTCAGTTTTACTGTGGAGAAAGAAATGGAGTCTAGAAAATGCAGAGAAATAAAATTTGATGTTTTAAAAACAGTTCACATTATAGAAGAGAACGTTCAAGAGGTCGAAGAGAATGTAAATGTGGATAAACCTTCAGGACCTGATTTAATGTATCCCAGAACGTTGTGGGAAGCAAGAGAGGAAATTACTAGACCCCTTGCAGAAATATTTACATCATCTGTAACTACAGGTGAGGTGCCTGATAACTGGAGTGTGGCTCATGTTGTACCTTTGTTTAAGAAAGGTTGTAAGGAGAAACCAAAGGACTACAGAGCTATGAGTCTGTCTTCGGTTATGGGTAAATTGTTGGAGGTGATTATAAAAGATAGGATTTATGAACATTTGGAGAGGCAAAAAATTGGTTAAGGATAGTCAGCATAGTTTTGTGCGAGGAAAATCATGTCTCTCATGTTTTTTGAGGACATACTAAAAAGATTGATGGCAGTGCAGTTGTTCATTTGTATTTTAGTAAAGCATTTGACAAGGTTCCGCATGGTAAGCTAATTAGTAAAGTTAGGTCACATGGGATTCAGGGTGAACTTGCCAAGTGGATATATAATTGGCTTAACAGCAGGAGACAGGAGTAATGGTGGAGGGTTGCTTTCCAGACTGGAGGCCTGTGACCGGTGGTGTTCCGTCGGGATCAGTTCAGGGTTCTCTTTTGTTTGTCATTTATATAAGTGATTTGGATGAGAGTATAGAAGGCATGGTTAGTAAGTTTGTGGATGACACCAAAATTGGTGGCATTGTGGACAGTGAAGAAGATTACAAAGGGATCTTGATCAAATAGGTCAATGGGCTGAAAAATGGCAGTTCTGGTTGCGGAGTTATAGGAAAGGCATTATCAAGCTGGAGAGGGTTCAGAAGAGATTTACCAGAAAGTTGCCAGGTCAAGAATTTTTGAGTTGTAAAGAAAGGCTGGGACGTCCTTCACTGGAGCGTAGGAGGTTGAGTGGCAATCTGCTTATAAAAGTTTATAAAATAATGAGAGGTATAGATAGAGTTAATGGTAGTTGTCTTTTTCCTAGGATGGGGAATTTCAAGAATAGGGGGTACATTTTTAAGGTGAGAGGAGAGACTTTAAAAAGACATGAGGTAATGTTTTTACACAGAAGGTCGTTTGCATGTGGAATTAACTTCCTGAGGAAGTGGTGATGTGGGTGCAATTTAACAGACATTTGGATAGATTCATGAATAGGAAAGGTTTGGAGGGATATAGGCCAGGAGTAGACAAGTGGGACTAGTTTAGTTTGGGATCATGTTTGGCAAGAACTCATTGGACCGAAGGGTCTATTTCCATGCTGTGTGACTGCATGACTCTACTTGGAAATGCCTCGCCTAACAAAAACTTTCATAATTTAAAGACTTATTTTGGGTCTATTTTGCTTCTCAAGATTTCAGTATAAAGTATCATGTGTACTGACTCTGCCCTCTCTCATTTGAAATCAGGGTCTGTAATCTGGAACAGTTTCCTATCAGTTGAGTATAACACAAAATGGTTAGAATCTTGCTCAGAAACAATTGATCCAAAGTAAGTGTTTGGGCTGATATTTTCATTTTCTGCAGTCTGCTTAACGTCATTAAATAGTTGGCTTTATGTATATTAATACCACAGTTTAGCGTACAGCAGGAGGGAAGCATTGGTTCTTGAAATGCAAAGATTAAACTATTTGACATTTAAAGTTTAAAGAGTTGACTTTTTTTGGTCATTTAATTTAAACAGATAGGCATGTACTTCACACAACTCTCTGTCCCTGACAAGAAATTAGTCTACTACAGGTGGGGTTTGAGCAAAGTTATGGGCTGAATTTTCCTCTAAAATTTAGGAACAAGCAAGATTTCTTTGTATGCCCTTGCAGCAAATGCAGGTATCAGTTATGGCTCATTTGCCAGTATTCTCTCATCTCTGAGGCAGAATTCCTGTTGGATTCAAATACCCATCCAGGTGATTGAGTGTAAGATGCTTCGATGCTTCAATTTAGTACTGAGTGAGTGATCCCCGCTGTCAGCAGCTCCAGATTTTGGGTTAAAGTTATATTGACTTCTTAAGTGGACATGGGTTTAATGCAAAGAAGAGCAGGAGAGTTTTCCTGAATAATTTTTATCCTTCAGTGAATGTTACCTTGCTCTATGCATTTGGCTGCCAATTTGAAACAATGACATCAACTCAAAAATACTTTTCATTTTATTCATTCATGGGATTTGGGTGTTATTGGCTAGGCCAGCATTTACTGCTCATCTCTCATTGCCTGTGTGAAGGTGGTGGTGGGCTGCCTTATTAAACCACAGCTGTCTATTTGATGGAGGGACATTGCCCCATCCTGTTAGGGAACAAGTAGGATTTTGACCCCCGTCAACAGTAAAGTAGTATGTAGTGTTGTATATCCATGTCAGGATCATGTGTGGTTGGAGAGAAGCTTGCAGGTGATGGTCATAGAGACATACAGCATGGAAACAGACCCTTCAGTCCATCTCCGTAACAACCAGATATCCTAAATTAATCTAGTCCCACTTAACAGTTGCTATTTATCGGCTGCCCTCGTCCTTTTAGATTGTACAGGTCACAGGTTTGGAAGATGCTGTCGAAGAACTCTTGGTGAGTTAATGCAGTGCATCTAGCAGCTCGCACCCATGACTGCCACTGTTTAATGGTGGTGAAAAGTGTGAATGCTGAAGGTGCTAGATGAGATGTCAGTCAAGCCAGCTGCTTTGTCTTGAATGGTATTGAACTTATTCAATGTTGTTGGAGCTGTACTCATTGAGCCAAATGCTGAGTGTTCCATCTCACTCCTGGATTGTACCTTATGAATCGAGGACAGGATTTGGGCAGTCAGGAGGTGAGTTACTTGCCACAGAAGTCCCAGCCTCGAAGCTGCTCATGTTGTCAATTATTTATGTAGTTGTTCCAGCCAGTTTCTCGTCCAACGTAACCTCAAGGTTGTTGATTGTGGAGTTTCCAGTGATAAAATGCCTTTGAATGTCAAGGGAGTAGATTCTCTCATTGGAGATTATTGTTGCTTGGCACTTGTGGAGCACAAATGTTACTTGTCACTTATCAACTCAAGTCTGAGTGTTATCCAGTTCTTATTTCATTTGTACGCATATTGCTTCAGCATTTGAGGAGACATAACTAATGCTAAACATTGTGCAATCATCAGCAAACATCCCCACCTCTCCAATGAGGGAGGGCAGATCATTGACGAAGCAGCAGAAGATAGTTAGGCCTAGGTTCCTATCCTGAGGAACTCCTGGTTAATGTCTGAGATAGTTGACCTCCCCAGTACCTACAAACATCAGTACAGACTACAGATTCAAAAACACCAGCAACAGTTCTCCTTCAGGATCCTCTGCTCCACGCTTGCAGCAATGCGCTGGCACCTAACCTCTCTCCAGTCATCCCTGCCTCAGCTGAGGGCCACACTCTCTCAGAATTGCAAAGGACCCACTCTGTACTACATCCTCAGGAGAATCCATACTCTCAACAAACAGTATTTCAATTCCATCTCAAACATCAAAAACTGTAAGTACAACAAACTTTTATCTACCCACCTCCATAACCAGCACTCCTCAAACATTCCAGAAGATTCCCCGGCCTCTGGAACTGCTCGGACGCCATTAGCCATGCGACTGGTGCAGCTGCCACCGCCGCGCTGATTGATGATGTCACATCCGCCCCCATCATGGCTACTCCCACAACCACTTCCGCCCCTCTCAATTCCTCATGCATCACACGTGACATCACTTCCGCCCCTCACATCATCCCTGATGTCACACGCTCAGTGACTTCCGCCACCCCTACTGCCGTGTCTGCCACCACTTCCGCCCCTACCAGCGCCACTCACCTGCATTCTGCTGACA
>NC_057748.1:18631381-18636431 GCF_004010195.1 Chiloscyllium plagiosum | reverse complement strand
CCCCCACCCTCCTCTAGCTTATCTCTCCATGCTTCAGGCTCACTGCCTTTATTCCTGATGAAGAGCTTTTGCCCGAAACGTCGATTTTGCTGCTCGTTGGATGCTGCCTGAACTGCTGTGCTCTTCCAGCACCACTGATCCAGAATCTTCCTTTGTGCTACCTATGACTCCAGCCAGTGGAAAGTTGCTCCATTGATTATCATTGATTCCAGTTTTGCCAGGGCTCCTTGATGCCACACACAGTCAAATGCTCCCATGATGTTAAGGACTGTCCCCCTTTTGAATTTGTATGATTTGTCCTTGTTTTGGAGAAAAACTACAATGAGATGAAGAGCTGAGTCAGGCTGGCATTATCCAAACTGAATGTCAGGGAGCAGGTTATTTTTTTTTTTAGCAGATCTCTTGTTTTTTTTTATTTTTTTTTTCTTTTAACCCCACACTGCCACCTAAGTGCGGTAGTGCTTATTTTTTCCCCCAGCATCCATGGTGTGTGTAGGTATGAGACACAGTGAAAGACACAAAGTGCACGAATCTTTATTCAAATTCCACCACCAGGAAGATAGGAAAACACCCGGGTGGCCAGTGACAAACGCTGCCCTTCACATCAAAGGGCAGTGCTGTGTGATCAAAAACAGTGAAGGGAAGGTAAGGACTAAATCAAAATAGAGTTGGAGGGAGAAAGGGAGCAGGTTATTATTTTTTTTCTCTAGTGCTCCCTCCTGTGTATTTTTTTTTTCTTTTATGCACTCCACCTCCCTCCTGTGTATTTTTTTTTTCTTTTTTTTTTGCCCTTCACATCAAAGGGCAGTGACACTTCCCTTTTTTTTTAATTTAACCCCCACACTACCACCTAAGTGCGGTAGTGCTTATTTTATCCCCAGCACCCATGGTGTGTGTGTGCAGGTGTGAGACACAGTGAAAGACACAAAGTGCACCAATCTTTATTCAATTTCCACCACCAGGAAGATAGGAAAACACCCGGGTGGCCAGTGACAAACACTGCCCTTCACATCAAAGGGCAGTGCTGTGTGATCAAAAACAGTGAAGGGAGGTAAGGGACTAAATCAAAATAGAGTTGGAGGGAGAAAGGGAGCAGGTTATTATTGAGTAATTGCCACTTAATAGCACTGTCACTGACACCTACCATCACTTTGCTGATGATAGAGAGTAGATTGACAAGTAGTAATTGGCCAGATTGAATTTGTCCTGTTTTCTGGGGACAGGATATACCTGGTCAATTTTCCACATTGCAGACTAGGTGCCAGTGTTGTAATTGCAAAAGGAATAACTTGTGCCTGAAAAACAAAATGTGTTTAATACACTTCAGGATGTCTTGAGTTTCTGAACAGACATTATTATTAATTAATATAAGTCATTCTTTATTTAACCAGTCACTTAATCCAAGGTGACTGTAATTCTATATGTAGGCTGAGTTTAAAATGATAGAACTGCTAGTCATCAGTTCTTATTACATCTTAGAGTCATAGAGATGTACAGCACGGAAACAGACCCTTCTGTCCAACTCATCCATGCTGACCAGAGATCCTAACCTAATCTAGTTCCATTTACCAGCACATGACCCAGATCCCTTTAAACCCTTCCTTTTCATATACCCATCCAGATCCTTTTAAATGCTGAAATTGTTCCAGCCTCCACTACTTCCTCTGGCAGTTCATTCCATACAGGCACAACCCCTGCATGAAAATGTTGCCCTTTTGGTCACTTTTATATCTTTCCCCTCGCACCCTAAACCTATGCCCTCTAGGTCTGGACTCCCCCACCCCAGAGAAGAGGCTGTCTATTTATCTTATCCCCTCATGATTTTATAAACTTCTATAAGGTCACCCCTCAGCCTCCGACGCTTCAGGGAAAACAACCCCAACCTATTCAGCCTCTCCCTATAACTCAAACCCTTGTAAATCTTTTCTGAACCCTTTCAAGTTTTAGAACATTCTTCAATAGGAAGGAGGCCAGAATTGCACACAATATTCCAAAAGTGGCCTAACCAATGTCTTGTATAGCTGCAACATGACCCCCCCCCCCCCCCAACTCCTGTACTCAATACTCTGACCAATGAAGGAAAGCATACCAAATGCCTTCTTCACTATCCCATCTACCTGTGACTCCACTTTCAAGGAGCTATGAACCTGCACTCCAAGGTCTGTTTGTTCAGCAGCACTCCCTAGAACCTTACCATTAAGTGTATAAGTCCTGCTAAGATTTGCTTTTCCAAAATGCAGCATCTCACATTTATCTAAATTAAACTCCATCTGCCACTGTCAGCCCATTGGCCCATCTGATAAAGATCCCATTGTACTCTAAGGTAACCTTCTTCACTGTCCACTCCACCTCCAATTTTGGTGTAATCTGCAAATTTACTAACTATACCTCCTATGTTCATATACAAATAGTTTATATAAATAATGAAAAGTAGTGGACCCAGCACTGACAATTGTGGCACACCACTGGTGCCACAGGCCTCCAGTGTGAAAGTCGACCACCCTCCTCTGTCTTCTACCTTGGAAACAGTTCTGTATCCAAATGGCTAGTTCTCCCTGTATTCCATGAGATCTAACCTTGCTAATCAGTCTCCCATGGGCAACCTTGTCGAACACCTTACTGAAGTCCATATAGATCACGTCTACAGCTCTGTCCTCATCAATCCTCTTTGTTATTTCTTCTAAAATCTCAATCAAGTTTATGAGACACAATTTCCCATGCACAAAGCTATGTTGACTATCCCTAATCAGTACTTGCCTTTCCAAATACATGTACATCCTGTCCCTCAGGATTCCCTCCAATAACTTGCTCACCACTGACATCAGGCTCACTGGTCTCTAGTTCCCTAACTTTTCCTTACCACCATTCTTAAATAGTGGTACCACCTTGACCAACCTCCAGTCTTCCAGCACCTCACCTGTGGTTGTCGATGCTATAAATATCTCAGCAAGGGGCCCAACAATCATCATCTTGATGGATAGAAATCATTTTGTGAGATTATTTAGGAATCTTTCACCATCAATGATCATTTATTGAGTTCTAACCAATGTCTGAAGTCACATTGTCACTAGGGCACTATTTTAGTCTCAAAACCAAGGAAAAGATGTCAAGTTATCTGATTCCAGTGTTCTCCCCTTGTAAAGGATAAGGTTGCAAACAACCACAGGCAAGAAAGCAATAAAGGAGAAAAAACCTCGTCAGTTGTACAATGTCAAAATTGTGGGACTAATTTGCACACAGCAAGGATCAATAAACAATAGTGTGATGATGACCGGTCAGTCTGTTTTATTGATGTTGGTTGGAGGATAATATTGTCCAAGACACAGGGGTGAACTTGTCTTCGAAATAGTGTACAGGATTTTATACATAACCTGAGAGGTCAGAGAGGGCATCGGTTTAACATCATCTACAAAAAAGCACCTACAAACATACAGCATTTGGAGCACCAACTTGGATCAAACCCCTGACAGAGGATTGAACCTATAACCTTTAGAGTGCACACTTAAATGAATGACCCACTGAGCACGGACAGCAGAGCAGAAGCTGATGCACCGCACCCACTGTTGAATGTTTGAGGCCATAAAAGCAGGGGGCTGCAAAGCTAATTAAATGGAGGATGATGTCAGCAGAAGAGATATGTGGAATGTGAACATATTTTGTTCACATAAGAAAGTTTTCATAATCAAGACTAAGATTTGGAATAATGTTGCCATTGGAGTATTCTCCCTGTCAATAATTATCCATCAACTGACAATACTAAGACAGGTACTATAGTCAGTGTTTTGTTATACAGTTCTGCTGTATTAACATTGCCAATCATACATTTAAGAATTAGTGAATAAGTGGCTACATTTAAGAATTAACTAATTGCTTGTAAAGTGTTTTGGGCAGCCTCAGTCATCAAATGTATGGTACAAATTCAAGTTCTTGCTCTTGGAGCTCTTGTGATGCAGGAGTGATGTCCATATCTCTGAGTTAGGAGACCTGGGTTCAGAATGTGTCGTACATCGCTGAACAGATTGATTATAAAATATCTAGAAATGCAAGTTTTTTCATAATTGTGCTTTTCCCCAATGCTAGGATTGATAGCTGTAGACCCCCTTCACATCTTTGACTCAGATATGAAAGTAAGAACATAAAATAGACCTTTCCTTCACATCAAGCAGCTTTTGACAGAATATGAGACCAAACTAGCCCTCGAACAACTGAGTTCATTGGAATCCAAAATAAGTCTTTCAAATGACTGTAGTATATCTGACAAAAAGGAATGTGAATATGAGTATCAGAAACCCATAACATCATTGCAAAAGTTCCTGGCCCAAACACCTTATGTGTGATACCAGTGACCTCCCATTTATTCCAGGGTCAGGAGTGAGATGATGACATTTATATAACTCCATTGAGAGGAGGCAATGATGTATTAGTAATGACACTGGAGTATCAATCCAGAGCACCAGGATAATGTTTTGGAAAGAGGGTTTGAATCCCACCATGGTAAATGTGAAATTTGAATTCTATAATTTTTAAATCCGCAATTAAAAGTTAGCTTAGTAATAACCATATAACCAATGTCAGTATTTGTGTAGTCCCATCTGGTTTACTAATGTCACTTAGGGGAGAAAATCTATCATCTTTCTGTGGTCTAGCGTACTTGTGACTCCAGCACTGTGGTTGACTCTTAATTAAGAATGGGCAAAAAACATGCTGGCCTAGTCAGTGATAACCACATCCATAAAAAATTCTTGAATCGCAATTAGTCTTAATAATGAAAGAACCCATGCCAGATATAACTTCAACTTATAGAACATAAAAGAATACAGCGCAGTACAGACCCTTCGGCCCTCGATGTTGCGCCGATCCAAGCCCACCTAACCTACATTAGCCCACTATCCTCCATATGCCTATCCAATGCCCGCTTAAATGCCCATAATGAGGGAGAGTCCACCACTGCTACTGGCAGGGCATTCCATGAACTCATGACTCGCTGAGTAAAGAATCTTCCTAACCTGCAATCTTCTTCCTGACCTCTCCGCCCCCACTCCACTCCGGC